>NW_011502480.1:15339-20003 GCF_000495115.2 Populus euphratica | reverse complement strand
TTAATTAGTTAATTTTATTATTTTTTTTATTAAAATAATGTTATTTTAATTTTTTTATAAAACTTTTAAGGATCACCTTTCTAACTTATAACTCATAACTCGAGTTGATTTTAATTTATAATTCGAGTTGACTTTTAAATTAAAATTTATAACTATAATAATAATATTAATATTTATTTTTGAAAGTATTTTAAATAAATAATATTTTTTTTCAACAAGAGTCATTGAATATTTACTTGTCACGTGGACGTTAAAAATTTCAAACCAATATTGGAAGAAGCAACATGAAATTACATGAACATAAATGTTGAATATTATAATAATATTTAGTTTAATGATGGTGCATGATCTAAAATAATATTATTTAATAAGAGAAGATTCGAGTCTCGACATATATAAAAAAAAATAAAAACTAGCTACTTTTATTGGGTCACTCAAAACCCATTACAATGAATGGATGATGGAAGATGAAAAGAGATTTAAGTTTGTTTGGGATTGTTGTAATGTGATTTAAAATATTTTTTATTTATAAAGATAGTGTTTTTTTTTAATATTTTTAATATCAATGTATTAAAAATATTTAAAAAAATTAATTAAAATTTTTTTAATTTTTTTTAGAAACATAAGATGAACATTTCCAAATGAGCCTTAGGCAGTGAGGCACAAGCATAGAGTTTTGGCTACTAAGAGATAATGTAATATAATAGAAGACGGCCGGCGCATATTCAAGTCATCCAGGCACTTGCATGAGTCAACAAATGACAGGCACTGCACTACCTTCCATTAATGGAGAGCCTGCAATGGCGAAACTTGTTTGCTTATCACAATCGTCAGACCTCTCTATTTATTCTTCTAATTGGTGTGTGTGTGGGTTATTTTAATCTACCAATCATATACTAATTTATAGAACTTTGCATGTGATACAGTTTTTTCCTCTGTATTTCTGTATTTCCTAGATGTTTCCGGTCTCTTCTATCTTCTATCTCGAGATATCATGCAGTTTGACCGATTGTCGAGATGGAGGCAGTTAACCAGATGGGCTCGCATGAAACATATCTTCGAGGAAGCAGTGCCGAAAGGGTGTTTGGACCAAGAATGTTATCATCAACCTTTTTTTGTTTCGAGAAGTCATGATGCTGATGCGCCAGTTAATTAATAGCCTCCAAATCAAAACACGGAATGAATTATTTTATTACCCTAGCTAGAAATCAGTTTGTGTCAGAATAATAATGTTCTTAGGGCCAGCCGACCAAACGGTGGAGTGCACTGGGCTGTGCCACCCTAAACATGATCGCGAAGCTAGGCTTAAGCGAATCCCAATATATACTGGTACTGATCAACAGTACTATAACCGGGATTTTCTAAATCAGCTTGCCTGCACGGTGAAAGATGAATCTACTAATGGCAGCATGAACATGAGGGGGGAACAAGGAAAAAGAGACAGTGGAAAGTGGAAACTTGTACCTGAGATAAACGAAGAATGAATAGCGGCCCCACTCAAGATGATCAGGATTGGAAGTACTTATAGGCTTCATAACTCGTGACTAGATTAAATCAATGAAAGATGATAAGCATCATTCATCATGGGACTAAACATTGGGATATATATGACAATGACTTATGTCAAACATATCAATAAAAATGAAACTAGCTAGATCGGTATCAAAAAAATGTTTCGGAGCATAACCTCTCACTGCAGATCATTCTCTATCGTTCATATACAAATTTATCATCAAAATGAAGCGCAAATGCTTGTATTTGGTCTGCTCTCTCACATTCATGCGCGCCTGTGGTTATGATGCTGATGTCTTTGATGTACTCACATGAAGGAATTACTCATGCCGGCATGGGGCTGTAATGGTAGATTGTTGTATGCTGGCTTCATAGATATCAACTAGACCCAGCATGAAAACATCTAACTGCATGGGTTCACTACAGGCGAATTTTCAAAGATCCAAAACACCAGGTGCTCATAAAATCCCAAACATACACATGCAAATGATTAGGATCACTAAGAACATTCTCCCTAAACCGCCCCGTTATCATTTCTTGGAAGACAGCAGACAGAAAACTGCAGAAATGTCAATAATGGTTACATGATTTGGCAATTTAACAAATATTGGGAGGAATCTTGGAATACAATTTAAAACAATGTTTCCAACTCTTTCTTTTTCGGTCAAACTCCATCATCAAGTAAGAATGTTATAATAACTTTATTAAAAAATAATATAAATTATATTTTAAAATTTTATTTAATAATTTAAATTATTAAATTGAAATGATTTAATTGAAATATCGGTAATCAATGATCACAAATTCAAATTTTAAATTTTTTATTTATTTAATAAAAATCAAGTATAAAATAATATCATCTTATATAAATTTTATACTAAGTTTTAAATTAAAAAATCCTAATATATGAACACATTCCTATTTAAATGATTGAATTAAGATAGTTTTTGCCCAACTTCAATTATAGCAAGAACATTTTCCCAAGTGGGCTATGATTGCTCCATGGATCAATCACGTTCACTGATAGCAGTTAAATGTTCCTCAATTTCCTCAGTGGACAGCATTCTAAAAACACAGTCACCTGTTCTCACTACTCCCACCTGCCAAAAATCAAACACCGACCGTGAGAAACCATTTTACTTGTATATTTAAATCTATAAAAACTGCATTTTCATGCCCATGCTGTAATGGTAAGCATGTTTAGCAAGACACTGAAAATATTCCAAATTCTAGTGGAAACTTAAACAGAAGGAAAGCCACCCTAACAGAAGTGGAAATACCAGAGTTCGATCATAGGACAGGCGTCAGAGAAGACAAATTACACTGAAGTTTCTTTCTTTCTTTGTTGTTTTTTTAATATCTGCCCTTCCAGTATATTTAATACCAGTATCCTTTTGCTTTCGGTCGTTTAATATTGGTGGTCTAGCATCACTAACTGCAGAATGTATAAAAGGGAGACATCGAACCTCTATCTCAGTAGCCTTGAAATCCTCTTGAAGAACAGATTGCAGAGCAGAAATAGCAGTCTGCCCAGTAAAACCAATATGCTATATAAGGACCTCATATAGAATGTTATGTCTGGAACAAACAGAAAACTCATTAGAAATAATCCAAAAGCAGCTTTGCATCCATTAGTCAAATAATCAAACAAAATAATAAGCATACTGCATCAACACGGTTTTAATCATAGTTGTAAAGTTAATCTAGCATGGTGATTTAACTCAAAATCTAGTTTATTATGGGCTTGAATTCATCCAGGTAAAAAACAAAAATTAGTTAATCCAGTTAAAAATTCAAGTAAATTAGATCAACCCAAGCTTAGGTTAAAATCTAGCTCTTAATTAGTTGATTTTTTTATTATTTTTATTAAAATAATATTATTTTGATCCCTCCAACTTGTGACTTGAGTTGATTCTTAAATTAAATTTTACAATTATAATAACAATGTTAATATTTGTTTTTGAAGGCATGTTAAATAAATAACATTTCTTTTTCAAGAGTTGTTAAATATTTATATTTTATTTATCACGCGAATCTTAAAATTCAAACCAGTAATGAAAGAAACAAGCCTGTAAATTACAAAGATAGATGAACATAAGTGTTGAATATTGTAATAACATTTAGTTTAATTATCGTGCATAATCTAAAATAATATTATTTGATAAAAGAAGATTTGATCCTTTATATATAAAAAAACTAAAATATTTTTTATTTAAAAATATCTGAAGATGATGTTTTTTTATTTTTAAAAAATTATTTTTAATATTATTATATTAAAAGATTTAAAAACACTAAAAAAATATTAATTTATTGTTAATATTAATGTATCAAAAGTATAAAAAATATTAATTAAAAAAATAAATTTAGAAACACAAGATGAACATTTTCAAATGAGCCTTAGGCAGTGAGGCACAAGCATAGAGTTTTGGCTACTAAGAGATAATGTAATATAATAGAAGACGGCCGGCGCATATTCAAGTCATCGAGGCACTTACATGAGTCAACAAATGACAGGCAGTGCACTACCTTCCATTAATGGAGAGCCTGCAATGGCGAAACTTGTTTGCTTATCACAATCGTCAGACCTCTCTATTTATTCTTCTAATTGGTGTGTGTGTGGGTTATTTTAATCTACCAATCATATACTAATTTATAGAACTTTGCATGTGATACAGTTTTTTCCTCTGTATTTCTGTATTTCCTAGATGTTTCCGGTCTCTTCTACCTTCTATCTCGAGATATCATGCAGTTTGACCGATTGTCGAGATGGGGGCATGATGGACTCGTGTGAAACATATCTTCAAGGAAGCAGTGCAGAAAGGGTGTTTGGACCAAGAATGTTATCATCAACCTTTTTCTGTGTAGAGAATTCATGCTGCTGATGCACCAGTTAATTAATATATAGCCTCCAAATCAAAACATGGAAAGAATTATTTTATTACCCTAGCTAGAAATCAGTTTGTGTCAGAATAATGTTCTTAGGGCCAGCCGACCAAACGGTGCCGTGCACTGGGCTGTGCCACCCTAACTTCACCGTGTTGAAGTAAACTCAATCCAGAAAATTAAGGAAGGCAGCCACCAACTATCACCGCTCAGTCACCAGCCGCCAGCCGCTTTCACACCGTCAGCCACAAACCGCCTTCACACTTGAA
>NW_011502480.1:4653-11034 GCF_000495115.2 Populus euphratica | reverse complement strand
CTTTTCATTATTGTAAGCTTGTTGTTCTTAAAATAAAAGAGTGTGTTTTATCCCCTCCGAGTGTTTCAAAGCCACCACAAGTGGTTTCTCCCACCAACACACCGGACCAAGCAAGCTGGGCACAGCTCAACATGAACACGAAGCTAGGCTAAGCGGAAGCTCAATACTGGTCCTGATCAACAGTGCTATATCTGGGATTTTCTAAATCAGCTTGCCTGCACCGTGAAAGATGAATCTACTAATGGTAGCATGAACACGAGGGGGAAACAAGGAAACGGAGGCAGTGGAAAGTGGAAACTTGTACCTGAGGTAAACGAAGAATGACTAGCTGCATGCCCTACTCAAAAGGATCAGGACTGGAAGTAATTAGGCTGTAGAATTCGTGACCAAAATCAATGAAAGATGATATGCATCATTCATCACGGCACTAAACATTGGGATATACATGACAATGACTTCTGTCAAATAGATTAAAAATGAAACTAGCTTAGTATTATAAAAATGTTTTGGAGCATATATAACCTCTCGTCGCAGATCATTCTCTATCGTTCATATACAAATTTATCATCAAAATGAAGCGCAGATGCTTGCAATTTTAATGAAGAGAATGATTTAATCAGGTAACAAAGGAGGGACTTGCTGCAAGGGTGGTTGATAGACAACAAGTATATAGGACTATCTCCAGAGAAGAAATGTTGCATCTTTTTGAATTTGGTGATGATGAGAACTCAGACACACTGATTGACATTGGCCAAGAGTATAGACAGGCAGATACCAGGAATATTTCTTGCCAAACCGCAAATTCTTTGAAAAAGAATGCGTCTCGTTCTCATGGAAGCTGTGCTTCTGGTAAGGTGATGGAAAGCTTGCTTGGCAAGCACCGTCAGAGGTGGGGTTATTATTTTATTTTTTATATAAAAAGAACTAATAACTTCTTACCTTCAATCCTTTTTGGATGCTTACCTTCAACACTGGAATTCGGAACAAGGATCTAGGACTGTCTGATTGAGTATATTTGTAACTGATTTTTGATGTGCAATCTGTATGTTAACATGCCATTTTCTCAATTATAAGTTCTTTCAGCAATTGGAGTGGATTTTTGAATCACTTGATAAAATAGTAACTTATCCTTTCTAGTGGTATTCTCAATCATATATTTATTTCACTTAATAAAAGCATAGTGTCTGATGTGCTTCCTCGTCTTTAGGTGGATTTTTGATTACCATGAACATGAGACTCTTTTGCAAGAGAATGAAGAGGAAAAACTAACAAAGGAGGAGCAAGACAGGGAGGGGGGTTGTACAGAGATAATGGGATTTTGGGATGGTTGTAGATAAATTGGAGGGAAGGTGTAAATCTCAACTCATATGATCCCTTTTTGATGTAGTAATTGTTATGGAAGCTGTTATCGTCAAGAATGTAATTCCACTAATCCTTTCAAGTTATGGAGATGCATGTTCCTTTGTGTTCTTTTCAAATGCGCAACTTAGATTATTGTGCAAGGGCCTTTAGATTATTGTGCAAGGGCCTTTAGATTATTGTGCATGGGCCTCGGTAACCAAGCACTGATTACATTTCAGTATTAGGATTTTAGCTTGTTTTCTTGATCATGGTTATTCACGACATGCATGTGATGAAAAACATGTATCAACCTGTCAATCTAGAGTTTAGCTTGATGGTGGCTTGTTATGACTGTGTTTTACTTTAGAACTGGTTCTTTTTATATGTACAAAAAAAATCATAGTTTGGGTTGGTTCACCGACTTGCAGGTCAACTAGTTGATTTAGGTTAGGTTGATTTAAGAGTGGGGTAGTTGTGATTATTTTTAGGGTTCCGATGCCACATTCATGATTAAAACCTAATGTAACTTTGAATTGCCAAATTTATGATTTTTAAAATTTGCCATTCAGACACTTGGTAGCATCCTTTTTAAAGTTGGTAAACCTAGTCAATGCTGTGTACAAGAAAGCAACCATAATAAATGGGGTAGATGATGGAAAGATTACCAGGAGGTTGGATGATCCTGACAGCAAAGAGGTGTCGCCTTCTGTGACAGCAGCAGCTTTGGAGTCCAAGGAAAGGTGTCAATATTGAATCCAACTAGTACTTGAACTTTCACGTTGAAGAATAAGCATGGAACATGGATACAAGTAAACTCCTGAAATAAGCACTGATAATTACTGCTCCAGATGACTCGGAATAACTATTAGAGAGTTATTGTATGCTGGCTTCATAGATATAGATATCAACCAGACCCAGCATGAAAACATCTAACTGCATGGGTTCACTATACATCTACAGGGAAATTTTCAAAGATCCAAAACACAGAGCAGTCGAGGTGCTCGTAAAATCCCAAACACACACATGCAAATAGTTAGGATCACTAAGAACGTTCTCCCTAAACCGACCCCTTATCATTTCATCGAAGACAGCAGTCAGAAAACTGCAGAAATGAGTAGTCAGAAAACTGCAGAAATGTCAATAATGGAAAAACATGATTTGGCAATTTAACAAATTGGGGGAGGAATCTTGGAATACAATTCAAAACAATGTTGCTAACTCTTCCTTTTCCTATCAAATTCCATGATTAAGTAAGAATGTTTCCATAACTTCAAATTATAGCAAGACCATTCCCCCAAGTGGCTCTGATTGCTCCATAGATCAATCACGTTCACTGATAGCAGTTAAATGCTCATCAATTTCCTCAGTGGACAGCACTCTAAAAACATGGTCACCTGTTCTCACAACTCCCACCTGCCGAAAATCAAACACTGACCGTGAGAAACCATTTTATTTCTATATGTAAATCCATTAAAACAGCATTTTCATGCCCATGCTGTAATGGTAAGCATGTTTAGCAGACACTGCAAATATTCCAAATTCTAGTGGAAACTTAACAGAAGGATAGCCACCCTAACAGAAGTGGAAATGCCAGAGTTCAATCACAGGACACGCGTAAGAGAAGACAAATTACACTGAAGTTTCTTTCCTTCTTTCTTGTTTTTTTTAATATCTGCCCTTAAAGTATATTCAATACCAGTGTCCTTTTGTTTTTGGTCGTTTAATATTAGTGGTCTAGTATCACTAACTGCAGAATGTACAGATGGGAGACATCCAACCTCTATCTCAGTAGCCTTGAAATCCTCTTGAAGAACAGATTGCAGAGCAGAAATAGCAGTCTGCACAGTAAAACCAATATGCTATATCAGGAGCTCATATAGAATGTTATGTCTGGAACAAACAGAAAACCCATTAGAAATAATCTAAAAGCAGCTTTGCACCAGTTAGTCAAATAATCAAACAAAATAACAATCATATCTATCCTCACAATTATTTTCTATCATGCTCGGAATCCTTTCATAGTCCTGGAAATCAAATAATCCATTTCTGAAAATAAAACCATGGGAAACTCCAATAAACATCCCTGAGATTCTTTAACTCTATGAGGCAAAATTAAAAGTACTTAATAGCAACTGCATATTTTATGGCCCAAAAAATCCTAAGCATACTAAAGTATCCTCCAAAATGAGAAGAATGAAAGTAAGAGAACTTAATAGTTGACAAGCACAGGGCATGTTTCTCTTGTGCAAAACAATTAGAGGCCCACGGTAATAAGTTAACAAAATAAATACAGTCCCTTCCGAGTAATAGGAAATAGACACAAGTACCTGCACAGTTTCCTCATAGGAGAGAGCAGGGTCATTTTTCATTTTCTTTTCCAGGAAATTGATAGCCTCTTGTTCTTTCAATCCAGCACTTGTAGCCTCCAACATAAGTATAAATTTAGTTCCTCAAGCAAAATGCTCCCTTAGAATTATGTAGAATGCAAATTTAAAATAAACCACCAACACGTGATCAATAATTCCAGAGTTGCATCATACATGATTAAGTTATCATATCATAGAACCAGGTAGCTTCCTGAATGTTAATATCTACAATGTTCATCACCTAACAAATCCAGTAAACACACCCTAGATGCAAATTAACTGGCTAAACAACAAATAACAATAGTTGCCAGATTTTAGGAATACTAGAAAAACACAGGAGATCACCAAAAAAGGCAAATGCCATTGTCATGTGAAATTCAAAATCATACACAAATTATCAGATATTCTCTTCTGAGGACATAGCTTAAGCATGTCTTCAGAGAAATATTTACCTCGAATTATTCAAGTTTTGTTGGTTACATGATCACAGGATTCACAAGTGCACTCATTACACAATAGACAAACAGCACATTCTGCATAAAGCATTGATAATGTAACGCATTTTGATGAAAAGAACAAATTTTTCAAATACCTTGTGACCATAAAAGTGGCCAGCTGGATCACACTTGTAAAGCTGAGGCCCGTTCTCTTCGTCAATACCCAAAATCATAGCAACTTCACAGAAAAGATACAGTAAAGATTTCAAAATAAAAAAGAATAAGACCACCAGCAGCAATTAGCAGGTGTAAATGTCCACAACACACCGAGATACGTGATATGAAGGTGCTGTGTGTAGATCTACACACAACTACAACGGAAAAAATAAAAACAAGAACCCCTCCCTACTCCAAGAGGTCTCATATATGCTATATCATAGAACCAGGTAGCTTCCTGAATGTTAATATCTACAATGTTCATCAGCTACCAAATCTAGTAAGCACACCCTAGATGCAAATTAACTGGCCTAGCTAAACAACAAATAACAATAGTTGCCAGATTTTAGGAATACTAGAAAAACACAGGAGATCACCAAAAAAAGGCAAATGCCATTGTCATGTGAAATTCAAAATCATAAACAAATTATCAGATATTCTCTTCTGAGGACATAGCTTAAGCATGTCTTCAGAGAAATATTTACCTCAACTTATTCAAGTTTTGTTGGTTATATGATCACAGGATTCACAGGTGCACTCATTACACAATAGACAAACAGCACATTCTTCATAAAGCATCGATAATGTAACGCATTTTGATGAAAAGAACAAATTTTTCAAATACCTTGTGACCATAAAAGTGGCCAGCTGGATCACACTTGTAAAGCTGAGGCCCGTTCTCTTCATCAATACCCAAAATCATAGCAACTTCACAGAAAAGATACAGTAAAGATTTCAAAATAAAAAAGAATATGACCAGCAGCAGCAATTAGCAGGTGTAAATGTCCACGACACACACCAAGATAAGTGATATGAAGGTGCTGCATGTAGATGTAATAATAATCTTAACAACTACAACAGCAAAAATAAAAACAAGAACCCCTACCTACTCCAAGAGGTCTCATATATGCATGCTGTGTATAAACTTGTGATTTGTCTGCTATCCTATATACAAAACATAAACATCACCATTAGCTTATATAAGGCTATAGTCGCAGTAAAGCAAAAAAAAAGATCCATGCCACTATCGACAGATAATTTAGAAGAATTCAAGATTACAAGGATGAAAAACAAACTAGGTTAGACAAGATATCATCAGTTTAAACTCGAGAACAGGCAGTTAAAATTCGTTTTTTTTTTAACAATTAACGGTAGACACAGTTAAGATGAGACCTCTACTTGCTATTAATAACCCATACAGAAAAATATTCATCCCACATATTGAAAAACTCGAACATAATCAAACGTATCCATCTGAATGTTCTAATGTAAATTATGATGAAAATCACAAACATACCATCTGGCTAATGCATCCACAGGCATTTCATACCCATATCTAAACCTAAACTCCGCCGCTTCATTCCTTGCTTGTTGAACTAAATTCCTAGCATCAGCTACAGAAAAAATATCAAGATATATCAATTACCTTGTGCTATAATTTTTTTGCTAACAAGAAAAGGATAAAAGCCAAAGAAGCAGACCAGTCATGCCGGTGGCCAGTAATCCAAGGAACTTGGTAATAGGGAAAAGGTGAGTAACACTAGTCTGATCCAAAAGCTTGTCCTGCTCCCACATTCCAAAAAAAAAATTATTAAAAAAACATATAAACCCTAGATCAAGGCAGTTGATAGAATTAAAAAGAAGAAACAGAAAAAAGAGTGATTAACTCACCGGAACCTTCTTTTGAGTAACAACACATACAGAATCGCTGCCACGAACTCCAATGGAAGTGGTGGAAGCTGCCTTCACTGCCTTGAACGCATACTCTGCACCGGAAATTTCATTTTCAATTTCAATTTCAATTAATGGTGAGAAAAGGAGAGAGGGAGACAGGAAATTTCAGTTACAGTGATTGACCACAGTACGTACCGACTTGAAAGAGGCGGCCTTCAGGGGAGAATATGGTGATATGCCGATCATATCCAGCCCCGCTTCCTCTGCTCATTCTCTCTCTCTCGTTTTTCTGTGTTTTGCTTCTGGAAAAAAAAAAAAAAAATAAACGAACAAAGTTTTAATAGAGA
>NW_011502480.1:0-2462 GCF_000495115.2 Populus euphratica | reverse complement strand
TGGCCATAGTTATAGGCCATGGACCATAGGCTACTCCAATTAGGCCATGTCAAGGTGTTATAACATTATATTTTAATTGTTTTTATATTTTAAAAGTATTTAAAAAAAAATTAAATTATTTTTTAAATTAATATATATTAGTTTTTTAAATTATTTTTATATGTTAATATCAAAAATAATTTTTAAAAAATAAAATAAATATTATTTTAATATATTTTTAAATAAAAAATATTTTAAAAAATAACTAGCCTTGCAATACAAAAGAGGTACAATTCCATCATGTTACTTCTAAAACCTGTTATTGAATATTCCAAATTTCAAATCCCCTGCATCCCTTAATTTTCATTCACGCATGAAAATATGGTTAAAATGAGACTAGTTCTTGGAGGGGGGGAAATGAAGCTTGGCAGCATGCTTATTAATTATTATTATTATTATTGATGTCCATGCTTGAAATTTTCAAGACTATAAAACGCTTATCAATCAATAAAAAATTATTTAAATTTTAAATTTAAATTGAGATTAGAAAATATTATTTAATTAAAACTATTAATTTATTAAACATTAATTCATCGTTATACCATAACCATAAAATTGGAGATTTGAAACATTAAAAGTCAAGAATTGAGGCTGATCCTGTCGGGTTCTTTATTAAAGTTTTCTTTTTTTTCTTAAAGAAAGTATGAACCATCACATGACACCAGAGCACCTGCTGGGCTCAGTATGTTGAGCCATCCTTTTCTCGAAGGGTCCAACAATTTGATAAGAAGACAGCCATCTTCAGACTTCAGTTATTATTTTTTATTAGAGGATTTCGTTCCATGACCCATCTAGGCATTAGGAAGAGTCTGTTTAATACTGTAATAGTAGTTTAAAAAAAATAATTTTTATTTAAAAATATATTAAAATAATATTTTTTATATTTTTATATTTATTTTTGATATTAATACATTAGAATATAAAAACACTAAAAAAATAATTAAAACAAAAAAATTTAAAAATAATTTAAAACACACAAACAAAAAGGTGTTATGTGGTTTCACCTATTGGCAAATGATTTAATGCTTCAAATCTAAGGCATGAAATAGAGGGACGGATGCTTCGTAATGCAGGACCTTAGCTTGCATTTGCATTTATATATATATAACAAGAAGGACATGGAGTGAAGATATAAGATAAATATATTTTTTAAATGACTCTTTATATTTTTAAAATAAAAAATACAGAAAAATGTGTGCTTTTGATCTCAATAAAAAAATTTTATCCTTTTATTTTAAAATAATAAACAAATGCTACAAGTAAAATTTGTTGGTTAATAAAATTATATGCATGAAAATCAAATTAAAATTAAAATTTTTTTAAAAATAACTTAATTAGTTAGATCTTGAGTTTGCTTCTTGGTTACGAGTTTGAATTTTTTTAGGATTATTAAAAATTTAAATGATTATTAATTTTAAATTTTATAAAATTAATCAAAATATAAACTTCTAGACTTTTATATTAATAAAAAAAACAAAGAATTAAAGAAAAATGATTATCCATCCCCTTTAGGCACATTCTAGGTACCGATGAACCTCCTAATTCGGGAGAAGTGGGGTACCATGCATGGATAAAAATCTAGACGGATGAGAATGTTATTGTAGGTCCATCCATAACTCTGGAACAGTGGTTCAAGGCTGAATATTATGTTTATTTTTATGTATAGTTAGATCGAATTTTTTTCTTGATGGTTATGATTTTAAATCCTTTTAGAATTATTAAAGATTTAAATAATTATTGCACCACTTCATCATTTTTTGGATGTTGTTATGGAGCCTACACATGTACGAAACAATGGGCATATTTAAACAATTTTCCAAATTCGTTGAGCTACCACCATACAAGAACATGTTAAAAACTTCGGATCTATACAAGAGTTCTCGATATGTTATACGATTTATAGAATTGTATTTTTTTATACTAATTTATTATTAATTTCAAAGTTTGAATTCAAGAAAATACGTGCGTTTCACATGATGTTAGTTTTTGCAGTTACACTTTAAAAATATAAATTATAGTTTTTTTTTCCTTAACCAGGGTTCAAAAGAGAGTTATTATTAGAATCCATTAAAAAAATATAATAATTTATATTAATCAAAC
Organism: Populus euphratica; assembly: GCF_000495115.2. Taxonomy (NCBI): domain Eukaryota; kingdom Viridiplantae; phylum Streptophyta; class Magnoliopsida; order Malpighiales; family Salicaceae; genus Populus; species Populus euphratica. Next base: position 323 of record NW_011502480.1, on the reverse strand, counting down.
AGGATTAAATGATGGAGCAAAACCAAACCCAACTGGTTGTTTTTACATTATAAAAATATTTTTTAAAATTAATTTTTAAAATTATTTTAAATTAATATATTTTTAGTGCCTTCAAATTATTTTGATGTAATGATATTAAAAATATTTTTTTAAAATAAATAATATTATTAACATATATTTTAATATAAAAAATTATTTAAAAAATAATTACAGTTTAACAAGCTTGAAAAAATTAAACCTGTATCTTGGGATTGCTAGGAATAAATGAACAACTGCTAAATGTGTTTGTCTTTCAACATCAGAAAAGGGTAGGAAAATAGAAA
>NW_011502482.1:0-19970 GCF_000495115.2 Populus euphratica | reverse complement strand
GGGTCAAACTATAGGGAGGTTAATTGTATAAATTATAAATAACACAACAACAAATCCATAATAATAACAATAATAATATGAAATACTAATACTAATAATAATAATAATAAAGAAGAAGAAGATGAAAGTTTTGAGATGGTAGATTAATGTAAGGATTAAACAATGATAACAATGAATGTCAAAATTAGAGGATCCACTAATGGTATGTCAAACCAGTATAATATAAACTCTTATTATTTAATTGGAAACTACACACAAAGTTCCAATCAGATTATAAATTGTTAACATAATTACATTAGTTATTTTATTCAAATAATGCTAATACTTGTAAATGTTGTCAGGCATTCATAATTATAACTTATGTTAACAACAAATCAAGTTTTTTTCATAACTCAAGTGTTGGTTATACCATACAGTATGGGCTATGAAAGTGCCAAGTATTTGTGGTACCAAGTGTTATACAACATAAATTTAGATTAGTCATTTAACAAGCAAAGTATTAAAGAGTGAACAAGATAACAAATACAAAACATGTTAGTATCAAACCTTAAGGTCCATGTTAAGTTTACACTATACTTATTCTTACACCATTAGTGTTACCTTTTTACTTTGACATAATAAACTTAGCTAAACATATTAAATGAAAGAAATATAAATAAACAAAATAAGAACATAAATAAGATAAAAGTTAATTAAGTAAAGGAAAGGAAATGGAAGGCATAAACGTGATATTAATGAAAGCAGAACTTAAGCAATACAAAGAGAGAAAGCAAGAGTATGATCTTGATCTAGAAACCAAGATGCCTAAATACATGGCAAATGCCTCCTTTTATAGGCTAAAATTGGGAACAATTGATTTGATAACTAATTGATGAGTGGGTGGCCAACTCTTGCCTTTTTTATAATCCTTATCTTCTCTTGTTTACCTAAAATATCATTAATAACATTAGAATTTGAACCAGACCTTTATATGAAAGTTGTAGGAAATTGTCTCAGCTTTCCATAAAAAAAAAACATAAAGGTCATTTGGATTTCTAGAACTCTAGATATGGCTTGAATACTGAACAATGTCTGGGCTGCAGGACAGATTTAAACTTCTTTATCGTTGCTACAATTTGGACTTGAAAACGCCTTTTTAAAAACAGACCTCACATCAAAGTTGTAGGCCTATGTCTTATCTTTTTATCATATAAAATAGACCTAAATTCAATATTTACAGCTCCAAATATGACCCAATTACCGAACAATATTCTAATTTGGATTGCACCAATATCTCTTTTCTAAGTTTGGCTATCTCTTTGTCCTTTCAATTTCAATACTTCAACCCATCAATTAATTCTTTTATTTATGTGATAAGCCTGCATTTAAGATGAATATTTACCACAAATTAAAGGTATCTTATATTATCAGATATATTATTATAAAACATGTTTTAGTTAACGAGTTATTGATACTTCAAGTGCAAAATGATGATATAAAACTTTAATAGAAATGCATTTTTAAGTACTAATCACACATTGACACAAGATTTTATCCAAGAGATTGCATTAGAAACAAGGAAGTTTAAGTCAAGCATGTGAAGACTCAAGACCAAGTCACGAATATTTTCACAAAACTACTCAAATATGATGTTTTTGTAAGTATGAGAAATATGCTGGGAGTTATGAAGAATAATGATAGCTGATATTGAAGGGAGTGTTAAAGTTTAATATCAACTAGGATTTATGCTAATATAATTTAGAGTTTATATGAGTTTTAATATTAGCTAAAGGAGGAATCATATGCCCTATTTGTTTGTTGAAAAGTAATTTTTTTAGGAAAGTGATTTATTTGAAAAGTGATTTATTTTTTTATATTTGGCAGTTTTATGAAAAATAAGTTGCATAATACTTTTTAATATTTGATTATGTCATGAAAAATAATTTGAGATATAACTTATTAGTGTTTTAATATTTTATTTTAAAAAAAGTTAGTCTCATATGCAAACAATATGGCTTAATACCGTAATGCTATAATATGGTGAAAGTTCTCAATCCTTATATTTTATAGTTTGAAAATATAATTTTCTTGCAAAATTCACTTAATCTCTTTACAATTTCATGGTAACAAATTGTTTGTGCTTTTACTTGCCATCATTTATTGGTATAGATCGAGATCAGTTTACTAGGCAGAGTGTTTCATTCAAACATTATATAGCTTTTAGGTTTTTTGTCATGAAAATGAAAAGAAGATCCTTGTTTATGAATATATGCAAAAAAAAAAAGCTTTTAGGCTACCAAATACTTTTTGTAGACTACATTTATTTATTTTCCAGAAAGGATAAAATCAATTATTCTCAATTTGAAGTTATATATTACAACATTAATTTTAACATTTTATAACCATATTTTTTCTTCTAACACATATTTTTCTTGATACAGAGAAACCAAATATAGTACTATTATTGAAAATTAGGCTTAAAATTGTTATAGAAATTATTAGAGGACCGTCTTACTTGCATTCATTAGAACATTCAATAATTTTCAAGGATATGAAGAGTCTACCGCATAAATAATTTCAAACAATAGCATTTAAGAATTTAAAATGCAAAGTCTGTTCCATTTCTTATAAGCATCTAAGATGGAATCAACAAGCAAATTAACAAGCAAGATCCTGAGATCCTATACCAAACAAAGCATGGGATTGTTATTTTTTTTCTTCCCAAAAACCAAACAAAGCATGAAAAACAATAAGGTGATTCAATGCTTCAATGGAGATTGTTACAGACAATAAAGAATAAAAAAAATTATTAAGACGATTTTTTGTTCTAGTAAAGAGATTTAAGAGAGAGAGATTTGCAACAAAATTGATTTTTTATAGAGATTTCTAGTAAAACTATTTGAGATAGAAAGAAAGGGAGAGATTTTGTTCCAATGTTCATAAGTTAAAATCAGATATTTTTTTGTAAAGAAAAAAAAGTGTTTTTCAATGATAAAAAAATATATTTATCGGGTATTAAAGTTTAACTTTTTCTATGACTAGAATTTAGTTTTTTTTTTGAATGATTTTCCATAAGTTTATGAAATATAAAAAAGTAAAAAAATAGTTTTCAAGAAAAAAAAAATTTTCATAGAAGTATTTTTCCAAAAACAAACAAGACCTAGTTGATATAGAAATTTTTACTACAAATCTTTGTTTAAATAGAATACTAAATTTCTTATTAAATTAGAATTTTTTTGAATAATTTAATTTTTGATTAGCTATCACTAGACACCTATCTTTGTAATCTTAAGCACAGCACCGGTCTCCTGTTCTCATCCAGCAACAGACAGCAGCAGCAGCCTTGAGCGGTAGGAGCTGCACTTCCTCTCCTCTATTTCAGCCGTGGACAACAGTAGCGCAGTATCTCTCCTCCGCACTGTGAGCAGTTCCTCAGCAACAGCAGTAGTGGTTGTCCTCCTAGTTGCAGCAGCACCAGAGTTTTCTGTTCCTCTCGATCACGACAGCAGCAAACTCCAGTTGCTTCTCTGCTGTTCCAAGGCCAGCAACGTGAGCAGCAGCAGTAGTCTCTCTACAGTGGCTAAGCAACGTCCACTTCCTATCCTTCTCTTTCACAGCAGTTTCGTTTTTCTTGTTCCAACTGAGAGATTCCAGTCGCCAGCAGCACTGTGAACAGCAGCAGAAGAATCAATCGAAAGCAGCATCCCGTGAGCAAGGAGTTCTAAGCTTCAGCAGACCAGCAACCTCAGCCGTGGTTCACCACCAACAGCCACCCCACACCAGAAACTTTCCCTTCATACCGTGAGCAGCAGCCTTCAATCCATTCCCAACCATTTCGATAACTCAGACGCAGGTAAGTTTCTCTTCCAGCCTTCAAGTTAAAGAGTTATGTCCAGCAAATGTTTCATTCTTGCTATAGTAATGGATTGGTGAAGATAGGTTTAATCTTGGGCCCTAGCATAATAGGTTTCATGGCTGATGATTTCGCTAAAGCCCACTACTTTCCATGGGCTTAATTATGTGTGATATGGGCTTATAAATATTTTGTTTGGATTTTCATCTTAGCATAAGTTTTGGGCTGGGTTTATGTTGGTTTTAGTTTTAGTTAGAAAGCCCGCTTGTCTGGTTACGCTAAGCCTATGAAGAACTTTAAGGCCATGTTAGGCTTTAAAATATTTTTATAAAATAGATAAAAAGCAATTTTTGGGTTCGTAATGTTTATTTAGCAAACACATTCCATGAAAACTTTGAAGCCTTGTATTTTTATTTTTTGTAGTGTTTTGTCAAATAAATTTTGGGTCAATTATTTTTTAATAAATTTTCAAAGTTTTATAGAAATAATTTTACAATTAATTCGGAGTTCTTCACCTTTTTCACCCTCTTATTTAATATTATATTTAATATTTAGAATTATGACTTTCAAATAATTAGAATTATGACTTTCAAATAAGATGTTTTTCTAGTATTAAATAAATTAGTTTGCTTTCACAAAGCAACAAAAACCTTTATTCAAAAATATTATTTTTATTTTTATTTTTCATATTGAGCCAAGTCTAAAAAAATATATATTTACATATTATAGCATATTAAAAAATTAAAAAAATAATATTTTATTTTTACATGTATTTTTGGATTTAGTAACCAATATACTAAAATCACAAGAACTTTGCCTACATTTTAAAAATATTATTTTATTTGTTCCAATATCAAGGATTACAAACTTTTACATAAAACATGTTCTTGTGTTAAAAGAAAAAATATAAAAATAAGTTTTGAATATAGAATTGATAGGTTTTAACCTGATAAGATAAAAAACTTCTTTCTAAGAAAGACTTTTTTTAAACCTTATACATGTCAATAACTAAAAAATACATCAATACCTTAATTTATATTACACAAACAAAAAAAATATAACTTACTATAGGTAAGATGTGCTCGGGATAATATATCATATTTATATACAACTAGTTTCTTTATCCAAACTCAGAAATCAGTTATAATTTCTAGTGATAAAAAAATACAAGGTAACGACTCCATCCCTTTATTACTAGTAAAAAACAAGAGTTTTATGTTCTTTTCCCTATCACTAAAAAGGCCTCGATCTAGGGAGATGATTGACGCGACACCATATATGCAACAATACTAGGACTGAATGGTTGGCTATATGTAAAGATGGTGGGTTAAAGGCTTATTGCTAGAGAAATATTCAAAATGAGATCTTGATTATACATGTTTAATACAAACTTTTTTATGAAATATAAATGTTTATTTATATTAATGTATGTTGTGTTTCAGGTACGTCATATGCTAGACATAAATGCATTTATAAATTAAATATCTACTTTGTATGTAAATGTCTTTAAAATCTCATTTTAGTTATATAATTAAATGAATATCTAATTTGAAACTAGATTTATCATGGATGTAATTTTAAATTAATAATTATTTTTATTATGTGTATTGAAATTGTAATGTATGCTTTTATATATATATATATAATGAAAGCTTGAAACCGTCAGACATGTTGAAATTGATGTAGTGATCCAAGATGATTAGATCCCATATATATGAAAAGTTGACGTATCAATTGCATGATCTGAGATTTTTAGGAGGCTTCTTTTCATGGGAAAAACTTTGTTGAAATTTTGTTAAAATTATTTCTAATATAAAAGGATAGCATGAAGTTAATCAAATGGAAATGGTTATTGAATAACCAATGAAAAAACAATTCTTGATATTTTTTTCATGCAAAGTATTGTTATGAAATGTACAATTTGGTTGAACAATTTGGGGTTATTACACAAAAAATGTATACTTGGTCTTTAAATATAAATTAATTAATTGTTAAATTGATAATAAATGGAATTATTTAATTATTTAATTTTACTTTGGTTAATTATTTAATTTTACTTTGATAAGGATTATAATTTATATTTGGATTAACTTATTATGAACTTAATGGGTTGCATACATTAAGAGTTCTTAGTTATAAATTTAATTAAACAAGAGTGAATTTATAGTAAATATAGTTTAGAAATAGAGGATTGTAATGTAATTACTATATAAGATTGTAACTCTAGACTTGAAAAAATTAAGTAAAGACTTGATTGATAAATTTCTAAAACTTTCATGAAATAATATATGCGATATTAGTTGGAAACAAAATATGATATTTTTCTATTTATAGGTTTATCAGGTTTTTCTTATAAATAAAATATCATACCTTATATTTATTAGTTGTTTTATTATAGAATATATAATATAGAAAAACTCCTAAAAATATAAAAAGAAAGACTTAGCATTTAAAAACATAACGATCACTTTTCTAAAAGTGTTTTAAGATTTTTTTTCATTAGTGATTCGTATAAATTACTATTTTGCAATAACCTAGCCTTGAAAAAGTTGACCAAACCTTAAAAAGAAGATCTAATCTTTAAATAATCTTTACTCAAACCCTAATGACCTCATATTACCAAACAAGAACCTTGAAAATCCTGATAAAAATTTAAAATTATCATTTCTATTATGTCAAAGAGTTTGAAAAACCTAACAAAAAGATATTTCTTAAATTAAATAGGTGTGAGAAAAAGTTGTATGAAACTAATTTTTAATTAGAACCCAAGAAAAACATGTTGGAAGAAGAGTTAAAACTCTAGATCTCTCAACATAACTATTGAAATTCAATGTCAACAAGAAGAAGAAATAATTGATAATTAAAATAGAAGAAGATGAACTACTCGGGATTAATGTTTATCATGTCAAGTTTTATTTTGTTGTTATTTTAATGAATAAATAATAAGATCAGGATATAACACATTTTAGTCATGAATGAAAAGGTGATTTATAAATTTTAATTTGAGTATTTTATTATGATTTGCAATAAAGTTTTTAAATCAACTATATTAAAATAAAGGCAATAAGTATTTTTAATAAAACTAATATCCATTATATAATTTAGAATCAAAATCTAGAATTCAAAATGAAATGATATGAAGGTGGGCAATATCAAAATTATTATACCAATAGAAAGTAATCTCCAATATTAATTTCATTCACCAACAACATCAAAATTAGTAACTAATTTTTACTTTACTAAACAATAATGTTAAACAAAATAATCTTATATCATGCAATAATTTGATGCATGTGGAAATATAATTCTTCTTTTATTTTTTTTCATGACAAGCACTATAATTAATAATAAAAAAAAAAACTACAGTTTAATGAAGAAGAAACATATTTATTTAATTAAACAATCAAATTTAAAATGAACAATCATATTAATTTGTGATTCAACCAAAATACTACTAATATCTACATCCATATTTGTATAGACACCAGCACCATTATCAAAATAAACACCACTACCATCTTCACTACAAAAACAACAACTAAACACCCCATATACTAGTAATATAAAAATCCATTCTCACCCTCAAAAATCCACTAACATCGACATCAACTAAAACATTCCTTGCACTACTCACATCAACACAATATCTTCATTCATATTATATGCACCACCAACATCAAAATTAACATAAATATTCATACTAATATTAATACCAACATTTATATTGACACTATATGGATTTACAATCTTACCTTTATTTTTCTTTATACAATCATAAACATGAATATATTATTTTTAATATAAATTATATTATAAATACAATAGCAATAAAATGATAATTTTAATGGAAGTAATATGATTTATCTTCATAAGAAAAAAAGTTATTGTTATGCCATTTTTATGATAATTTGAGCACTTCATTACTCTGTCTTTCTTAGATAATTCTATAACAACATTATTAGGCTCCCAAGATTTTCTAATTCTAAGTTTCTTAGGTCTTACATGTTTTATCTCTATCACTATTGAATGAATAGGTGATTTAGTTTGTGAATAAACCTTTACCTTTTAATTGTTACATGTAATTCTCATAGCCTTAACAAACTTGTCCACAACATAATCAACTTTAGTCAAATGATTGGTTTTGCTAATAGCCAAAACATGACTACAAGATATCTATATAAAGTCATATTTTTTATATGTGTATTTTTTTTAATCAATCTGTTGAAAAACAATTATGGCTATGCCACTAAGCCAAACAAATTGTTTTTCTGCTTCAAACTACAATGCAACATTTCTCTATTTTCTAAGGACAAGGATATGTATGTTGTTATTGGACTCCTTAAACCCTTTTAGGCTCTAGTTTTGGTTTCATATTCTTTATGCATGCAAGTTTTATTTCTAGGTGATGTCTTAGCAGACGCCCAATTTGTATCACATAATGCATAAAAGCATCATTAGTGTAATTTTCAAATATTATAATATACGCTCAATGTTTATAAGCATGCTTTCTAATTTTAGATAGATGTTACGTATATTTTAGGTACAATAAGACTTTTTTTTATTTGGCTTATGTCCCTCCTCCTTAATTGATTGGAATATCCACTCCTATTTATAAAAAGTGGAGATGGTGTTTGAGATTTCTTTCAAACTTGAATCCTAGCTATTGTTTCACTTGAAATGTATCACAAATATTGGTAACAAGCCAACAACTTGGTACCATAAAACCAAGTTGTTAAGGTTGATCGGGTCACTTTCTATGGATTAACGTTGCAAAAACTCTAAGGATAACCATTTAGTGGGAACCATATCGAAGTGTAATACAATTTCAGGGTGTGCGGAAGGTGTGTTTCTTGTCTTGTTTGGCAAGGCTATAAAAAATAAAAAAAAAAGTTGCAAAGTGGCCTTAAAACCAGGCATCTTCAGGTTTTTTAAAGGAAGATGATGAATAGTGCCAAACAATATGTCGTTTGGCCTTTATTATTATGTTTTGTCTTAATATTAGGCAAAATGACATCATTTCATTTAAATAAATCATAATCCTAAATTAAATTAGGTCATAAATTTCCCTTTTGATTTCAGCCCTCAATCTTCAATTTGTTTAATTGAATCTAAATTTAAGAATTAATTCTATGACACGACTAAAAGATTGATATCTTCTCCCAAGTGCAGGAGTGTCGAAGTAATAAATAACCCGGTAAGATCGGGGTCGAACCACAGGGAGGTTAATTGTACAAATTATAAATAACAATTATAAACAATAATAACAACAACAACAATAATAATAGTAATAACAGCAATAATAATAATAACAATAATAATAATAACAATAATAAAGAAAGAGAAGAAGAAGAAGATGATGAGAACTTGGAGATGGAAAATTAATGTAAGGATTAAATAATAATAATAACAAATATCAAGGTTAGAGGTTCCACTAATGGTATGTCAAACAAGTATAGTATAAACGCTTATTATTGAATTGGAAACCACACACAAAGGAGGTTCCAATTAGATTATAGATTGTTAATATGATTACATTAGTCATCTTATTCAATTAATGCTAGTACTTGTAAATCTCGTCAAGCATTCATGATTATAACTTATGTTGACAACAAATGAAGTTCCTTTTATAGCTCAGGTGTCGGTTATACCATACAGTATGAACTATGAAAGTGCCAAGCATTTGTTGTACCAAGTGTTATACATCATAAATCAAGATTAGTCATTTAACAAGCAAAGTATTAAAGAGTGAACAAAATAACAAATACAAAACATGTTAGTATCAAACATTAAAGTCCATATTAAGTTTACACTATACTTATTCTTACACCATTAGTGTAACCTTTTCACCTTGACATAATAAACTTAGCTAGACATAATGAAAGAAAGAAAAATAAATAAACAAAATAAAAACATAAATAAGATAAGAGTTAACAAAGCAAAGGAAAGGAATTGAAAGACATAAACTTGATATTAATGAAAGCAAAGCATAAGCAATACAAAAAATACAAAGAGAGAAAGGAAGAGCATGATCTTGATCTGGAAACCAAGATGCCTAAATGCATGGCAAATGCCTCCTTTTATAGGCCAAAATTGGGAACTATTGATATGATGACTAATTGATAAGTGGGTGGCCAACTCTTGACTTGGTGACAATCCTTATCTTCTCTTGTCTGCCCAAAACGTCATTGATAACGTCAAAATTAGAGCTAGTTGGAAACATGAAAATTGTAGGCAATTGTCTCAGATTTCGTGTGTAAAACATGCAGCTCATTTGGACTTCTAGAACTCCAGATATGGCCAAAATACTGAACAGTGCTCGGGCTGGAAGACAGATTCGGACTTCTTTGTTGTTGCTATAATTTGGACTTCATAATGGCCTTTTTAGATCTTGGGCTCCATATGAAAGTTGTAGGCCTATGTCTTACCTTTCCATCCATATAAATTGGACCTAAATATGAGATATATAGCTCCAGATATGACCCAATTACCGAACAGTGTTCCGGTTTGGATTGCACCGACATCTCTTCTCTAAGTTTGACCATCTCTTTATCCTTGCAATTTAAGTTCTTCAAGTCATCAATCAATCCTTTCATTTATGTGATAGGCCTGCATTAAAAATAGACATTTACCACAAATTATAGGTATCTTATATTATTAGATACATTATTATAAAACATATTTTAGTTAAGGAGTTATTGATACTTCAAGTGCAAAATGATGATATAAAACCATGATAAAAATGCACTTTTAAGTACTAATCACACCCCCCAACCAGCTTATTACTAGTCCCTAGTAATCAAAGCGTTAAAATAGAAAACAAATTTGCAAATTTCACAAAGCAAGGTATTCATCATTTAACTTCCATTAATCCATCCATATAAACAAACTCTCATTAAATTTATATATCTGCTCAATACCTCTTAACAAGATATTAATAAATCTTTCTTTTGTGCTCAATGTATCAACACATAATTGTGGGACTTTTCTTGGAAGAAAACAAAATTTTTGTTCTAATGTTTAAGGTTAACTTCCTTGGGTTGGAATTATTATTTTTGTCTTTTTTTTTTCTTCTTTTTTTTTTAAATATATACATATAATTTAAAAACATCATGCATCTTTAACCCAGGTAACGAGCTTTCGGCTAATGACTCCCAGACCAGTTAGTCTTAGGGCATTAGGTGTTAAGACACCCCTACGAGCTTAGTAACTCGGGTCGCAGATACTGATATGTAGATAGTGCAATGTTTGATTTCCTTAAACTTTTCTCCTCAACCCATGTAACAAGCGTTGGGCCAATAGCTCCCAAGTCAGTTGACTTTAGAGTATTAGGTGTTAAAACACCCATTCGGGCTTAATTGTTTAGGTTAGGGAGGCTACGAAACCAAACTTATCTATATTTTTATTATTATCATTTCTTTTTCTTTTTCTTTTTCTTTTTTTTTTTTATTTTTTTTATTTGTTTTAATTATATACAATCCCTTTCCCTTAGTTGTTACCTTTAACAAAAGAACATAAATAATATAATAATCCAATATGCAACCCACAATCATATGCTAAAGTGTGTGCGTGAAAATTAAGGTTTAAGAATACATGTTAAATGAGTATATGAGTAGAATTAAGTGATAATAATGCGAGAGTTTGTAAACCTGAATATTTCAAGAAGTATTATAATAGACCTTGTTAAGAATGGTTACTAAGATGCGTCTCAAGAGTCACTTTAACAAAGGAGCTCCTTTACTCTACCATCCTAGTAACAACAATTATGTACATGCTTTATGAAATGAAAAACATTTTTTTTTTTTATCAACTACTACCCTCTCCCCCCAACCAAAACGAGACAGTGTCCTCAATGTTCTAAGGTAGAAAGATAGAGTATAGAAGATATCACATGAAATAATGAACACTGACAAAACCTGAAACACACTGAAACAAAAATAAGAAATAACAAAACACAAATATTATGCTATTAATAAAACCAAAAGACACAAGTTTTTACAAACTAAAATTCAAATCGCAGTTGTGATTGTGGCTCACATCTTCCCTTGGTTTTACGTCCAAGAACGGCTTAAACGCCCTCTATGGGTCGGGGATAGGCTTCCCATCTAGTTTTTTTAAAAACTAGCAAACATGGTCTTTTTTAGTCAGATTCCCAAGACTATCTCAAGCATGTTCTTTATGAAAATGGGTTTATAAGTCATGAATTGCACAATACTTATCTCGACTATGATGAGACTTAAGAGTCAATAGAAGATTATCTAAAGACTCTCTGTGTTTTGAAATAAATCCCACCTTTTGACAATTTTCACAGTTTTTGCGGAATGCATGTGACTCCTTGAATATGGTGGGCCAGTAAAATCCACTTTGTAAGATTTCTACAGTTCTCTTTTTTGACGAGAAATGATCCCCACGTGCCTTAGAGTGACAAAATTTAATGAAATTACTTACCTCATTATCGGGAAAGCATCTTTGAAATATTTGATCAGGACGATAATTGAATAAGTAAGGGTCATCCCAATAAAAATAACAAGTCTAAGTGCTCCATTGCTTCATCAAGGTCTTTATCTTTAAAAGTTCTATTGCACATCAATTCAACCATTTGCCTATCTCTAGGTGTTAACTCTTCATAAAAATATGAAACCAATCTCTATGTTTCAAAACCATAATGAGGGCAAGCATTAAGCAAGTCTCGATACCTATCCCAACATTGGTAAAATGTTTCTCCTCATTTTTGAGTGAAAGTGGTGATTTATCTTTTGAAAGAGTTTGTTTTATGAGATGGGAAAAACTTTTTAAAACCTGCTGTTGCATTTCATCCCAAGCTCGAATGAATCCTAGTCTCAAATTTTGTAGCAATGTTTTAGCTTTATCTTTTAATGAAAAAGAAAAAAGCTTTAATCCGATGGTGTTCATGCTACAATTTGAATCATTATATGTGTTGCAGACCTTTTCAAATTCCCTTAAATGCAAGTATGGATTTTCTAAATCTAAGCCATGAAAAGAAGGTAAAAGTTGAATAATGTCTGACTTAAAATTAAAATGAGATACATCATGAGAAAAAACTATGCATGATGGTACACTTGTTCTTGTGGGATTCATGTGGTCTCTAAGTGTTCTAACACGGTTATTCTCATTATGAAGTGATTGATTATCTTCTTCGGTCATATTTTCTAAAAATGATGAGGATACCCTACAAAGTCTACTATTTAATGTACGTGACCACACTCTCATGCACGTGTAGGAATAACATAAAAGGAAGAAGAAAACAAAAGAAGAAGAGACAAGAGAAAAGAAACAAAGTTATATACAAGGAAAGTCAAAAGAGAAAATAAAATAAATATTATAATTTATACAAAACTTACCTCCTCGGCAACGACGCCAAAAACTTGACAGGACTAAAAGATTAATGTCTTCTTCCAAGTGCAGGAGTGTCGAAGTAATAAATAACCCAGCAAGACCGGGGTCGAACCACAAGGAGGTTAATTATATAAATTACATATAACAATAATACAACAACAATAACAATAATAACAACAACAATGACAACAACAACAACAACAATAATAATAATAAAGAAAAAGAAAAAGAAGAAGAAGAAAAGGATGAGAACTTTAAGATGGAATATTAATGTAAGGATTAAACAATGATAATAACAAATATCAAGGTTAGAGGTTCCACTAATGGTATGTCAAACAAATATAGTATAAACTTTTATTATTCAATTGAAAACCACACATAAAGGAGGTTCCAATCTGATTATAGATTGTTACCATGATTATATTAGTCATCTTATTTGATTAATGTTAATATTTGTAAATCTCGTCAAGCATTCATGATTATAACTTATGTTAACAACAAATCAAGTTCTTTTCATAGCTTAGGTGTCAGTTATACCATACAGTATGACCTATGAAAGTGCCAAGCATTTGTTGTACCAAGTGTTATACAATATAAATCAAGATTTGTCATTTAACAAGCAAAGTATAAAGAGTGAACAAGATAACAAATACAAAACATGTTAGTATTAAACATTAAAGTCCATATTGAGTTTACATTATACTTATTCTTACACCATTAGTGTAACCTTTTCACCTTGACATAATAAACTTAACTAAACATAATGAAAGAAAGAAAAATAAATAAACAAAATAAGAACATAAATAAGATAAGAGTTAACTAAGTAAATGAAAGGAAATGAAAGGCATAAACTTGATATTAATGAAAGCAAAGCATAAACATTACAAAAAATATAAAGAGAGAAAACAAGAGCATGATCTTGATTTGGAAACCAAGATGCCTAAATTCATGGCAAATACCTCCTTTTATAGGCCAAAATTGAGAACTATTGATTTGATGACTAATTGATGAGCGGGTGACCAACTCTTGACTTGGTGACAATCCTTATCTTCTCTTGTCTGCCCAAAACATCATTGATAAATTCAAAATTGGAGCTACTTGAAAACATAAAAGTTATAGTAAATTGTCTTAGCTTTCTTGTATAAAAAAGTCAGGTCATTTGGACTTCTAGAACTCCATATATGGGCCCAAAACTGAACAATGCTTGGGTTGGAAGACAAATTCAGACTTCTTTGTTGTTGCTACAATTTGGACTTGAAAATGGCATTTTTAAGTCTTGGGCTCTATATGAAAGTTATAGTCCTATATCTTACCTTTCCATCCATATAAAGTAGATCTAAATCTGAGATCTACAGCTTCAGATATGACCCAATTACCGAACAGCACTCCGGTTAGGACTGCACCGCATCTCTTTTCTAAGTTTGGCCATCTCTTTGTCCTTTCAATTTCAATTGTTAAATTCATCAATCAATCCTTTCATTTATGTGATAGGGATGCATTTAAAATGAACATTTACCACAAATTAAAGGTATCTTATATTATTAAATACGTTATTATAAAACATGCTTTAGTTAAGGAGTTATTGATACTTCAAGTGCAAAATGATGATACAAAACCTTGATAAAAATGCACTTTTAAGTACTAATCACTGAGACAATTTCCTAAAACTTTCATGTTTTTAAGTTGTTCCAATTTTGACGTTATCAATGACATTTTAGGCAGAGAAGAGAAGATAAGGATTGTCATCAAGCCAAGAGTTGGTCATCCACTTATCAATTAGTCATCAAATCAATAGTTTTCAATTTTGGCCTATAAAAGGAGGCTTTAGCCAACTATTTAGGCATCTTGGTTTCCAGATTAAGATCATGCTCTTACTTTCTCTCTTTATATTTTTTGTAATGTTTATGCTTTGCTTTCCTTAATATAAAGTTTATACCTTTCATTAATCGAATAAGATGACTAATGTAATCATGTTAACAATTTATAATCTGATTGGAACCTTCTTTATGTGTGGTTTTCAATTGAATAATAAGAGTTTATACTATACTTGTTTGACATACCATTAGTGGATCCTCTAACCTTGACATTTATTGTTATCATTGTTTAATTCTTACATTAATCTTCCATCTCAAAGTTCTCATCAACTTTTTCTTCTTTATAATTACTACTACTACTACTACTACTATTTTTATTATTATTGTAACTATTGTTACTATTATTGCTGTTGTATTATTGTCATCTATAATTTATACAATTAATCTCTTTTTGGTTCGACCCTGGTCTTGCCAGGTTATTTATTACTTCGACACTCCTGCACTTGGAAGAAGACATCAATCTTTTGGTCGTGTCATTTGGCCACTAGGAAATTTTAAATCTATATAAAATAAGGCCTTTAAAATTATCTGAACAAATTTCAACTTCATTCAATAGTTGGATAAAACAATTATACTAAAAAATTATACTTATTAATGTAAGACTATGCATTAAGAAATATATGCCCAAAAAACCTCTGATGTGCTTGAATGATAAGGAAACCTCATTAATGAGAAAATCTACAAAAAAAAAAAAACACAACTTGTTGACAAAGGAACCCTTACCAAAATAATCTTAATTTGTTGTCATCTATATTGTCCTTGTAGAAAAGAAATCCTTACTAAATAAAAAGTGCACAAATCATAAGAAAACAAATAACAAAACATATACAACAACTTTTAAATGGTATCATGATGTCTTTTTTAACTTTGATTAACCTAATAATAAAACAAGACCTCTCAACACTTTTGATGAAATTTCAAATTGATCCAACAATCAAATTAAGAATTATGCTTATTAGAGTAAAACTACATATTAAAAAATATTAAGCCAAAAACCAAATTTGATTGTCCAACCCTTACATGGATCGTATCATTCCCCTTCTTTTCAAAAGGATTCGTCATTGAATCACCAATTGAAACAATAGTAAGTTTAAAAGCAACAGATGCACTCACTTTAATAGCCTCTAATATAAGTCTTTGGAGCTCTTTTTTGCTAATTTTTACCTCCAACAATGATGTATTAATATAGCAGCTCCTCTATCTCATTTTGCATCCTTTTAACATGCAACTTCTCTATCTTATTTTGTATCCATCCACACTGATGTTGGAGGTAGACTAAGATTATTTTTTGAATAATGTGTAAATTTATTTTCATATAGTTTTATTAATATAAGAAATTATTATTGGGATAGTTGCTTAGTATCCATCCACTGTGTGAATTTCATGTTGTGAATGTGTTTTAGGAAAGTAGTGGAATATGAAAATTTATGATATTGAGTAATTAAAAACCAATGTAACAGTGTTAGGAAGGAAAATTAAAGTAGCATTGTTAGTAAAAAAATATAAATTAGCATTATTGGTATATGTGGGAATTGGGGATATGTTTCAGGTATACGAGTAAGCATGATTTACATGTATAAAAATGAAGATTTTATTTGAATTGTATAAATGATAGATTAGACTATGTGTATATGGTATCATATGCTAAGTAAATGTGAAGGTTTAAGAAATAATATTTAGAGTAAGCTTGAGTAAATGTGAAGGTTTAAGAAATAATATTTAGAGTAAGCTTGTGGTTACTGGTTAAAGGAAATTGTGTATTTGCACAAAGTCTTGTACTATTAGTTTATTAATTATTATGATTATAAAAATTAAAATAGAATTATTGGTTGAGTATATGATTGTCATGTGTGGAAGTTTAAAAATCTATAAACAATAAACGGAATTGTTGAATTGAATTGTTGTTGTGTCTTGGATATTTCACAATAGGAATTGAATATTTTGCGAAGTAAATGGATCATAATGGTGAAGTATTATATATGAAAAATTGAATTAACTACAACTAAAAAATTTAATATGAAAAATATGTAGATGGTCCATAAATTAGCCAAATGAATAATTGAGCATGAAATATACATACATACATACATACATACATATATACATATGGATACATATATATATATATATATATGTATGTACGTATGTATTTGTGTGTGTGTGTGTGTGAGAGAGAGAGAGAGATAGCAAGCGTGTGCGCACAAGCATACCTTAAATGGACAAAAATAAATATTTGAATACCAAAATATATAAATGAGTCACAAAATAATAAATAATTCACGATGAGAATTAGAAAATAAGCCATGAATAAGCATGAGTAATAGGGGGAAATGCAAAATAATATGAATAAGCATGGTAATTCAAAAATGATACTAACAAGCTATAAGTGACACTAGAAATATCAAAATATACAAATAAAAGCTAGGGGTCAAAAACAACACAATGAATGATTAGATTAACATAAAAAATTAATTGGTTAAAAAATAATTTATAGACATGGAAATAAGTGAAGCGAATGATGAATCGAGATAATAACCTTAAATGTTAAAGGTGACATGTGATTAGTACTTAAAAGTGTATTTTTATCAAGGTTTTATATCATCATTTTGCACTTGAAGTATCAATAACTCCTTAACTAAAACATATTTTATAATAACACATCTAATAATATAAGATACTTTTAATTTATGGTAAATGTTCATTTTAAATACAGGCCTATCATATAAATAAAAGGATTGATTGGTAAATGTTCATTTTAAATACAGGCCTATCACATTAATAAAAGGATTGATTGATAAGTTTAAGAACTGAAATTGAAATGATGAAGAGATGGCCAAACTTAGAAAAGAGATGTCAGTGCAGTCCAAACCAGAACACTATTCGGTAATTAGGTTATATCTGGAGCTGTAAATATCATATTTAGGTCTACTTTATATGGATGGAAAGGTAAGACATAGGCCTATAACATTTATATGGAGCACAAGTTTAAAAGGTCATTTTCAAGTCCAAATTTTAGCAACAACAAAGAAGTCTGAATCTATCCTACTACCCACGCACTATTCAGTGTTTGGCCCATATTTGGAGTTTTAGAAGTTCAAATGACCTTCATTGTTTTTTCCCAGAAAGTTAAGACAATTTCCTACAACTGTCATGTTTTCAAATGGTTCTAATTTTAATGTTATCAATGATGTTTTGGGCAGACAAGAGAAGATAAGGATTGTCACCAAGTTAAGAGTTGGCCACCCACTCATCAATTAGTCATCAAATCAATAGTTCCTAATTTTTTCTTATAAAAGGAGGCATTTGCCATGCATTTAGGCATCTTGGTCTCTAGATCAAGATCATGCTCTTGCTTTCTCTCTTTGTATTTTTTGTAATGTTTATGTTTTGCTTTCATTAATATCTTGTTTATGTCTTTCATTTCCTTTCCTTTATTTAGTTAACTTTTATCTTATTTATATTCTTATTTTATTTATTTATTTCTCTTTCTTTCATTATGTTTAGTTAAGTTTACTATGTCAAGGTGAAAAGGTTACATTAATGGTATAAGAATAAATATAGTGTAAGCTCAACATGGACTTTAATGTTTGATACTAACATGTTTTATAATTGTTATCTTGTTCACTCTTTAATACTTTGCTTGATAAATAATGACTAATCTAGATTTATGTTCTATAGCATTTGATACAATAAATGCTTGGCACTTTCATAGCTCATACTGTATGGTATAACCGACACTTGAGCTATGAAAAGAGCTTGATTTGTTGTTAACATAAGCTATAAGCATGAATGCCTGACAATATTTATAAGTATTAGCATTATTCAAATAAGATAACTAATATAATCATGTTAATAATTTATAATCTGATTAGAACCTCCTCTCTGTGTGGTTTTTATTTGCGTAATAAGAGTTTATACTATATTTATTTGACATACTATTAGTGGATCCTCTAACCTTGACATTTATTATTATCATTGTTTAATCCTTACATTAATCTTTTATCTCGAAGTTCTCATCAACTTCTTCTTCTTCTTCTTCTTTTTCTTCTTCTTCTACTACTACTACTACTATTATTGTTGTTGTTATTATTATTCTTACTATTGTTGTTGTATTATTGTTATCTATAATTTATAAAATTAATCTCTCTATAGTTCGACCCCGATCTTGTCGGGTTATTTATTACTTTGACACTCCTACATTTGGGAGAAGACATCAATCTTTTGGTCATATCAGCATGTTAGACTAATGAAATAAATGATTAAGTCAAGATGTGATCACAATTAAATAAAAGGAAAATGAGATTCTAAACTATTTGGGACTATGAACTAAAAGTATTTGTGATGATTTTATAGAAATAATTTAATTAGATTGTAAGTGAAGATTGTAATGAAAATATTCATGGTATCGAAAAGAAATTTAGTGAAATAATACTTGTGTTATATTATTTTTAGAGTTGATAAAGTAATCAATTGAAATGAATATTTGTATATTGAAAATCTTATTTTATGTTCTTATATGTTCTACATGTGTTTTTCTATTTATCCAAGGTGTCTTAAGATTGTGTTTCAAGGATTATTTTATTTTGAGGAAAAGTTTGTAAAATTAATTAATATTATATAATAAATTATTGATGTTTATTAAATAGAAATGATGAATAGATTGTAAAAATAATGAAAATGAATGATGAAAGTGGTACTTGCTAAGCTCAAGGCTACTTTATGATAGAGAAAGAAATTCCGCTTTCATATACATTATAATTGAAAAGATGAAAAATCACACAAAAAGTTCAAAGTGTTATTGGCTAACATAAAAACCCTTGTTTAAATAATTTCAATGTTTTTCACCTAAACGATCCTTGTAGAAAAAGAATTATTACTAAATAAGAAGTTCAAAAATCATAAGAAAAACA
>NW_011502483.1:2693-19940 GCF_000495115.2 Populus euphratica | reverse complement strand
ATGTTTACACTATACTTATTCTTACATCATTAGTGTAACCTTTTCACCTTGATATAATAAACTTAGCTAAACATAATGAAAGAGAGAAACATAAATAAACAATATAAGAACATAAATAAGATAAAAGTCAACTTAGTAAAGGAAAGGAAATGAAAGGCATAAACAAGATATTAATGAAAACAAAACTTAAGCATTGCAAAAATACAAAGAGAGAAAGCAAGTGCATGATCTTGATCTGGAAACCAAGATGCTTAAATGCATGACAAATGCCTCCTTTTATAGGCTAAAATTGAGAATTATTGATTTGATAACTAATTGATGAGTGGGTGGCCAACTCTTGACTTGGTGACAATTCTTATCTTCTCTTGTCTGAATAAAACATCATTTGTAACATTAGAATTTAAACCAGACTTCCATATGAAAGTTTTAGAAAATTATCTTAGCTTTTTAGGAAAAAAAATTAAGGTCATTTGGATTTTTAAAACTCAAGATATAGGTTAAACACTTAACAATATTTGGGTTGCATGACAGATTTGGACTTCTTTGTTGTTGCTATATTTTGGATTTGAAAACGGCCTTTTTAAATCGTGGATTCCATGAAAGTTGTAGGACTATGCCTAACCTTTCTATCCATATAAAGTAGACCTAAATCTGAGATCTACAACTCTAGATATGACCTAATTACCGAACAGTGTTCCAATTTGGATTGCACCAACATCTCTTTTCTAAGTTTGGTCATCTCTTTGTTCTTTTAATTTCAGTACTTAAACTCATCAATCAATCTTTTTATTTATGTGATAGGCCTCTATTTAATATGAACATTCACCATAAATTAAAGGTATCTTATATTATTAGATATGTTATTATAAAATATGCTTTAGTTAACGAGTTATTGATACTTCAAATGCAAAATAATGATATAAAATCTTGATAAAAATGCACTTTTAAGTACTAATCAGTTACCGATTAAGATAATATCATCAATATACATTAAAAGATCCAAGATATGATGGTTGTTGTGAAGAACAAATAGAGAGGTATTTGAGTTTGAATTATTAAAACCAGAATCTATCAAAAATTGATGCAATTCATGATACAAAACCTAGAAATCCTTCTTGATACAGACATAGATGGGATGATCAAGAGTCTACAAAGCCTGATGGTTAAGCCATAAATGCATCTTTAGAGAGCTTACACTAAAGAAAGACATTGTTGATGTCTAACTAGTTGAGAGACTAGCCATTACTTACTCCAATACTAAGAACAAGTCTCACTATGGTAGGCTTAACAATTGCATTAAAGGTTTTATAGTAATCCATACCTGCTCATTAATGAAAGCCTTTAGCTACGAGGCAAGCTTTGAACTTGTTAATAGAATCATCAGAATGTCTTTTAATATGGTAAATCCACTTACAACCAACCATATTAAATATGCCATTAGGGGGAACTAGTTCCTAAGTTCCATTACAAACAAGTGCATCATACTTATTATATATAGCTTAATTCCAATTATGGTCTCTAAGAGCTTGTGATATGGATATAGGTATAGTAGTTTGGGAAGTTGTTTTATGGATATGAAGGTTAAAATTCCAAATTGGTTTAGTGATGTTGTTTTTGGCTCGAAAAGTCATATTATGTCGAGTGAGAAGTGGGATTGTTATTTGTTAATCGGTGGTTTGATGGGAAAGATGAGGTGATAGAGTGGTTTTAGGAGCTACTTGCTATGATAATGAAATAACTTGTTGGGAAGTGGTCTCGGGCATAGGCAATTCTTGATAGCTAATTATAGATAAAGTGTGGTCTATATGCTAGGCTGACATAGGGATAGAAACAATAAGGAAAGGTGGAATCCAAATGTTTAAGTTAATGGAACTGGAATGAGAGAGAGTGATATGTAGAGAGGTGTATGTGAAAATTGTTTCAATAAAATTGAACATGGTAAGAAACATAGATTCTTGATATAGAGGGGTCAAGGTAAAGATAAATACTTTAAGATAATGAGTACCCCAAAAAACACACACTATTTAGATCATTGACTAAGTTTGTGAGAGATATAGGGGTGAAGCCAAAGGTAATATAAACATTTAAAAACTTGAAGTTTAGAGTAATTGGGACCTTAGGTAAAATTAATTCATAAGGAGAGGAAAAAATTAATGTAGTGGTTGGTAGTCATTTAATTAAGTAGACAACAATAGTATGAGAGAATAAAGTGAGGTCAGTTTCAAAAATATGATGGTGTTGTCTTTCAAAATAGCCATCGTGTTGAGGTGTATGCGGTAGAGTGGTTAAGTAGGAAATGCCATGGAGAGAAAGATAATTTTGAATTGACATATATTCTTCCCTATTATCAGAATAAGAAGTGATAATTTTATGAGAGAAATAAATTTTTCACAATGACTTGGTAAAATATAAGGACATTGTGAACTTAAATTTTTTTTTACGGGGGTAAAACCATTTGTATTTGGTGAAATGATTAATGAAAGTAACATAATATATGAAACCATCTGGTGACACAATAAGAGAGGTCCATACACTGAAAAAAATTATTTGAATTGGTTGTGTTGAGTTAAGGGATGAAATTAAGAAAGGTAGTTTATGACTTTTATTACTAAGATAGGCATTACATGAGAAGTCTTTTGGTAAAGGTGAAGAGGTGGCTAATTGATAATTAGAAATGACATGTTCTAAAATAGAAAAAACTATAGGTGATACTAAATTAATGATATAGTTTTGACAAGAAAGAAGGTTAGAATTGGAGAAGATCTAAGTTGTGCACGTAATCGGCCACTCATACACTCCATCCTTAACGATAACTGTCAAAAGAATTGCCCCTATATGAATATCTGTCACATGAAAAGAAGATGAAAATAATGCAATAGAGGCATCATTAGTAGTATGAAATTGAGAAATAGAAATAAAGTTCTTTTTCATGGTTGGGACGCATAAAATATCATCCAAGGTAATGGTAATGGTTAATGTGGGAAGAAAAACAAAACCAATACGAGATATAGATAGACTTGTACCATCACCAATCATAATATCATATGAGCCACTACATGTTGTATAAAAAGATAGGTTGTTTAAGTCAATAGTGACATGATGGGAGGCACCACTATCTAGTAGACATAATGGTTTACTGGTGGTTGTATTTGCTGCATAGTAAACTTGTGGTTGCTATAATGCAATGGAGTTATTTGATGGTGGAATGCTTGTAGTAGTTGTTTGGATTGGTTCAAGCAGAAATGATAGGGGTGATGTGACCTTAAATGCCAAGATTTGGTAAAATCCCTAATATAGATGGGGTGGAGGACGATTGTTCTGAGTTGGAGTTCCTAAATTAATGGCTCTCTGTGGGTGGCCTGTGTTGGTTGGATGTGGATGCCAACTTGTGTAACTTATAAAAAAGAAGTGATTAAGACACTAGTTGGTGTTGGTCTTGTGTTGCCACCAATTTGTGTTGATGGTATTTGTCTTCTTTGTAGGAATAACAAGGATAGGAATATGTATTTTGATTTGGCTGAGAGAGAGGCTTCAAAGGATAAGATTTTGTCATAGGGTTCATCAAAGGTTATTAATATGTCACGAGCTTGAACAACATGAAAAAGCTCATTGTATTCATCATCCAGTCCATCCAAGGTTTTCTCTGTAAGATCTTCTTCATTTATTGGTGCTTCTAGGATGGCTAGTTCATCTGCACAAGCTTTGATAAAGTAAAGAAAATCAGTGATAATTAGAATACCTTTGGTGATAATTTTTTATAAGGTTCTTGGTTTGCTTTATTCAAACACAAGATGGTTTGACATATGCGTTTGCTAGAATAATCCATGCCTCACGAGAAGTATTTGCTCAAGAAATGAATGAAATAATAAGTGGTGATAACGAACCGATGAGAGCATTGAGGATTAATTAATCTTGGCTAACCCAGATGTTATAGACAACAGTTGGTGTGATAATATTGGTTGTAGTTGGAGGTGGACATGGTTTGGATCCATGAATATATCTAAAAAGATCATAACCATAAAAGTTTTTCAAATTAGATTTTCGATTAGAGATAGTTAGAGAATATAAGTTTCAGAAGAGCTTATGCAATTATGTTGATTATGAGAATCTAGGATTAATTGTTGTTAGGGAAAATATGTGAGCTAGATTGAGTAGTCATCATGGTATATAAGGAGGCAAAAAAAGACAAAAAAAAAAAAGAATTAATAGGATAGGGGAAGCAACTCTAATACCGTATAAAAACTTATGTTCATGAATGAACAACTTTAGAATTTTCATTAGAATGAAAGGGAAATAAATAATATAAAAAGTATAACAAAAGATATGAACTAACACCTATATTCAATAAGGATAAAGTTGGCCTATCTTCTTTGAATTACATTCGTAATTCAAATCTAATATACATCAGATCATAACAACTTTTATAGTTTAAAAATGACAATCATGAAAGCTTGGGCAGAACTTGTGAGAATCTCTCTCTTTTTTTATATAATAATTGAATTTTATAAATGATTACATAACTCTATTAAATATATAAAATTTTTCATGTTAAAGTCTTTTAAAGTAGACATGTAATAAAGAAAACTATTTTCAAGGCAATAGAAAAGTTAGGCATAAAAGGAAATAAAGAGTTTTTCCCTAATAAATTAAAAGTTATATGTCTTAAACAACAAGGAAAAGAACATACAATAATTAGTTTTTGGCTTAATAGGGTGGTTTTATGCTTGCTTGAACTCAAATTTCTTCAAACATAAATAACAAAGAAAGAGAACAAAAAAAACACCATGATAGAAGAAATAGGTGAATTAAAAAAATCACTACACATACCAATAGCTTAGTTGTTCATCCATTACCACATTTAATAGTTTTTTCTGATGAAAAATTATATTGATGTTTACACTAATATATTGTTGGTGATTATTTTACTGATAGATTCATGAACGAATACTAGCTGATAGAAAAAACCTCATTGGTAATTTAAGGTTTGTCAGTAAATCAGTCGTTAATAATAAAAATTAACCATTTGTTTATACACGAACAATGCATGCAAAAAAAAAACCCATTGAAATATACCAATAAAGTAATTTTGTTAGTGAGTTGTAGTGGTATTCACAGTAATTTCTTTCCAACTCTAGAATATACCAATGGAATTATTATGTTGGTGATGTAACAATTATAGTGGTATTTATAGTAATTCTTTTTCAACTCTCTAGAATATATCGATAGAACAAGTTTGTTGGTAACTCCCATTCATAATAATTAAAAAATGTGTATATATATATATATAAATAGAAAATAATGAAAAAGAATTAAATTTGTATAAAATTGAAGTATTAAAAGATCAATTATCTTAATATAAAAGCCAAATATTTATTACAATGAAACTAGAACAAAGATGACACTAGAGGAGGAGGAGGAGGCTAGTTGTCCTTGGAACCGTAAGGGCAATAAAGGGGTGGACATTTATCACATATCTATGACCATCTTGATGAACTTCTTCATAATCTACATAGAGTCATTCATATTTTTCATTTAAATGGGTTGTATGTTCTTACACTCTTTGATCTAACAAGGTCTAGAACTCCGAAGGCTAAGTGCTTGAGATCGATTGCCAACTCCTAATGGTTGAAAAACTATGGCAGTCTATAAGTTCTCAGTCATAATGTTGGAGAGTTCATACACCCAATTTCTATGAGGTCCATCAAACAATCCTGCCTCCAATTATAAATTTAAAACGAAATTTAGGTGGGTCAAAGGATCATCCTCGTATCTCTCCTTCAACTAGTTGTTATATTGCTTTTGGAAATAAAAAATTAAACAACCTCTACATGACCTCTAGATTTAGTTTTTAGTATGGATAACCAATCAGCTCTTGAACAATCGTTTCTAAAGGAAGGGTTGTATTTTTAATAAACTTGTTGACATTGCTTGGTGAAAACAAAAACATTGTCTACGATGCGGGGTCTAGCTTTTGAATTAATTTCTACCAAACCATGATGGAGATCTACTCTAATTCCTCTATAAATTTTGTCATACCAACAGAATTTGAATAAAAATACTTTATTCTTCTCACTATGATATTGCAATTTAATTACCTCTTATAATTTTCTATAATTGTCAACTTCAAACTCATTAAAAGTCGATCTCTTAACACCAACTCCATTGTTATATATCTTTCTACCCTACCCATATTCTTTAGCATGAAACACGTGTTTATTAACGAAATACTCATTGTAGCACTTTGATTTTCTTTTAGGACCTAAACTTAGTAAAGACAACGTAACACTACTATTCCCTTCTAATTTATAAACTTGGTATGTAAAGTACAATAGTGAACAAAAAATGTGTAATGAAATTAAGTATCTTAATAGATCATGATAATTAAACAACACTTACATGTGTTCTGAATCATGTGAAAAATTATTCATCTTGTAATAAAAAAAATTGAGATTCGATCAATAGTGAATTTTTAAACAATAAATATTGACAATATTGCCTATGAGGTATTCAATAATGTATAGCTTTGTGATATTACAATAGATAGATAGTCCATTTACAACAAAGTTTAAGTAGTATATATACTTATTGAATAAAAAGTTTTAGTTCATCATAGTCAAATAACATATAATTATGTGTTTGTCTGAATTCTATTCAAACAAATATCCTCCTTGATAACATTTTTTGGTAAAGGTTGATGCTACCCAATTTTTGACCTATGTTTTGATAAATTTTCAGAAAAAATCCAAAAATAGCGAAAAGCATTGATAATCCAAAAAAAAATACATTTTTAATACATTTGCATCGTTTTTAGCATTTTCAGCGCCAACCAAGACCATGAGAACCAGCCACAACTCCTCTTCCCCCACCTCACCAAACCGACCCCAATCTTCTCCCGTCAGCCGCAAGCCTCCCTTTCAGCCCCAAGACAGCCCCCTCATCTCCATCCCAGTTGTTCCTTTCCCCTCACCAGACTCCTTTCCTCTCTCAGCCGACCCATTGACCTCCCTCTCCGAGTCAATGAGCAGACCCAACCGTAGAGTGCATTAGGGGTGTTAATACCTTCCCTAACCACAACCAGTTCCTTACCCGTGAATCTCTGACAAGACCAGTACATCCGGTTTCCTAGTAGCCTTCAATAAATTACTGGGTGGTGACTCCAACAAACCAATCAAATCAAATCAACATCAACGAAAAATAGCCAGCCGACGCCGCGCGGATTTTGACGTGTGACAAGGGTGATCTAGAATTGGGGAATATTGATAAGTTCCCACTCAAAAGTACTTTACCACCATTGTCATACCTTGAAATGTGATTAATTTTTATTCTCAATTGAGGCTCAAAATAATATAAGATAAATGTTAAAATCTCAATTGAGGAGATTGATCTTCCAATAAGAAAGCTCCCAAAAAATACTTTGCTTTTCCCAATTGTTTGTTAGACCAAAATCAAGAAACTTCTGCTTATCATATTAGAAATCAAATACAATGCCACTGTATTCTAACACCATGTCATACAATTCTTCACCCAAAAGATAAGGCAGTGTAACATCCTTTTCAACTCTGCCAATAAAGAAGTCTTTTTTGTTCTTTACATAATTGTAATCCATTGGCAAGAACCGTTAGTGACAATTAATAAAAAAACATTTTACTATTGTTTGTTAGCATGAAAGCCTTGTTATTTTTCATGCAGTATGGA
Source organism: Populus euphratica (assembly GCF_000495115.2). Lineage (NCBI taxonomy): Eukaryota > Viridiplantae > Streptophyta > Magnoliopsida > Malpighiales > Salicaceae > Populus > Populus euphratica. Next base: position 12,245 of record NW_011502483.1, on the reverse strand, counting down.
CATGCTAGTTTTTCATTCATGCTCCAACCATAAACATTCCATAAGCTAGAAAATCATTAATAATCAACATCAAAGCTACTTTCATAAGAAAATTATTTTTCATCAATATATCATAAGTCAAAGTCTTGAATGACCACAACTGCATCAACTCATCAATTAACGATCGAAGACAAACATCTATATTTTGCCCTAAACTATTTAGGACTAAGTACTACCGTAGATAAAAGCATGAACTCCAGCTTCAAACATATCACCGGTGGCAAGTTATAAATGATGAGTATAACATACCAATAAAAATAAGAAGCACCAAATGACTTAAAAGTATTGAATCTGTCTATATATAACCTAAGATACACATTTCTTAATTTAGCTAAAAAGTAAGGATGCACACTATTAAAGTATTTCCATGCTTCACTGTTAGAAATGTGTACCATCACTTTATCCACCATGTCATGTCACATGTTCGGTGTCATATCATCTGTTTAGCAGTCTTTGGTGACATGAATAATTTTTATAGTTTAGGTGTGATTAGGAAGCATCTATGTTTTTTATGTGCAAAACGAGTCTTCCCCCTACCAGTTTTGGGTTTATAACGAGAATGTCCACATGTACTACACTCGGTCAGGTTCAATATTTTCAAGGTAGTACAATATGCAGAAGTTTGAACACATGTTAATTTTCTGGTATCTTAGGTGAGGGGTTTCATTATGGACTTAATAGTATAGAAGTTTTCTTTTAGCTTATTCCCTTAAGGTACAATGCTTCTTTCATATTCAACAATTCTATCATAATTGGCCTCACTCAACTTATGATCCAACTTGATGATGAACACTTGTGCAACGGCCGATAATGTATTGTGATTTGTGTAACCATCCTATAATAGTTTGTTAGAATCTTTCAAAAGATAAAAAAATTTGGTTTTGTTTGTGTTAAGTTCTGCATCTATGATTGGATATTGATCGGTATAACCTTGATTTATTATCATCATGTCGATAACTATATTCTTATAAGGATTATTATTGTCATCTACAACTCTACACATGCTGCTAGCACTAGAAGTTGATATAACCATCCTTTCTATCATAGTTTTGTGAAAAACAAATGGTTCTTAATGTGTATACCAACATAGATTTCCTTCATGAACCCTTTACACACACACACACACACACACACACACACAGAAGATGCATTCTTATAAAATCTAGAAAAAAAAAATTTTCTTACATTTCTTGTATCGACATTTAATACCGCCTCTATAAATCCACAAACTTTTATTAAAAAAATAAATCAACTGTGGGGGTTAAATGTGTAGAAAAAATCAAATAAATTCAATTTCTAAAGAGGATTTTAAAATATGAAAGAGGTACAACTTAAATTGTAACAAAGATGAAAAAAATAAGCCAAAATATAATTAAGAAATAATAGGACTATAAATACCCAATTCTCTCCTCTATATGGCCAGTTGCATTGAGATGAAATGGAGGAGGAGATTACATATTTTCTTCTACAAAAATTGAGAGATAAACACCAAAATTGTTAGGGCTATACAAACTCTAGATTATTAAGTAGAGAAAATATTCTTTGGCAAAGGAATTAACAAAGAAACAAGTGAAGAAATTGTGCGGGAAAGAGAGGGAGATTGTTGACTACATGCAAGGGGAGGAGGAGCTAAAAATCTTTAACCAAATTAAAGTTGAGATCCAAGTTTTCCTCAAGGAGCCCTAAATCTAATCGTTAAAACCAATGTAATTTCCATTAAGAATTGTGCACCAATTTAAAACTTGAAAATTAAGATTCTTGAGTAAAATTCAGGGAATTATATAATTTGTTGAAATTAGGTTAATTGAAGTGTTGTAAGTTTCCTTAACATGAAATGGTATGATGAGTGAGGGTATGAAGTGTTATACAACCTTAACAATTATTTTGATCAACAATGTAAATCATAATTTCCAAAATAAGGAGAATAAAGTGAAAAAATAAAAAAAAATTATAGAAGAGTTTGGGTAATTTTTCCTTAAATAAATCATTTACAAACATTTTTTTTTCTAACATTTATTTGCATAAGATTTTTAGTTGATGATAAAAAAAATTCTTCAAGATAAAGAATTTATATGACTGTGCTTGTAAATTTGTTTTTGTTTTTTAAATAATTTTTAATCCAACCGACTGCATATCAACAATAGATTTGCTAGTTGATTTTTAAATCACATGTAGTTCGTCATAAGGAAAAAATAGCTAGATGAAGTATACAATTATCACGCACCATAACTCTTAGGAATATATATATTACTTTATATATTTATCAGCTTGGGATCCAAATTCTAATGCATGTCCATATTAATCAAAATTATTCCGGGCGGGACCTCACCTATAAATGTTTTCTAATTATTTTAACAATTATCGTTTGCTTTTTTTCTGGAGTGGTGGATAAATGTATCATCCATTATTTTTTAAATTATGTTTATTTAAAAATATATAAAAACAAATTTTTTATTTTTAATATTAGCATATTAAACTATTCAAAAATATTAAAAAAATTATGTCAATTATTTGGCATCTTTGTTTTGTACATATAACATTTGTAGTGCATTTCCAAACAGCTGTAATAAAGATGATCGTCACTGCATATGAATATCTACTCTGTCTGCGGAATTAATGTTTGTGCCGAACTACAATAGTATAAAGAACCCCAAGGGCTAAGCCTAATATACAGCAAAAGTTATTCAGGTTCTCCATCTCTCGTTACTAGAAAGCAAAACGAAAACAATATGGTCTTGGAGAAAGAAGAACACGCTTTAGAGCCCGCGAGTCCTACTGGACAGTACTTCAACAGCTCGGCTCTAAACGTCTCCATTCTTAGTGTTTTGGAGACTGAAGTTCCCATTGATGACTCAAATACTATCCCTTTGCTCAGGGATGTTTTTCTCCCTATCAACCCACGTTTCTCTTCCATCATGGTACTCTCACTCTGTCTGGTGTCTGAAAATGTGTCTTATTACATTTTCTTTTTTACGGGTAAAAGCTGTTGGTGGGAGAAACCACTTGTGGTGGCTTTGAAACACTCAGAGGGGATAAAACACACTCTTTTATTTCAAGAACAAAGCTTACAATAACATAAACAAAAGCTTACAACAACTCCTCTCTCTTTCTCTCTTTTTCTCTAGTGTTTCTCTCAACCTCTCCACACATAATTGCATAAGCTTAGCTATCTATTTATACACGAAATCAAAACAAGAAAATTCAACCTTCAAGTGTGAAGACGGTTTTTGGTCGACGGTGTGAAAGAGGCCGGTGGCTGGCGGCTGGCGGCTGGTCGGTTGGTGGCTGGGCGGTGACAGCTGGTGGCTGCCTTCCTTGACCTTCTGGATTGAGTTTACTTCAACAAATCTCCCCTTTAAACTCAATCGAGGGATGTCATGCCAAGCATGAACTTCATTCTGATAAATGTTTCTTCCTTCAATGGCTTTGTATTTTTGCACTTCTCCTTTTGCATTCTTCTTTGTCTTATAGACCCATTTGACACCTATTGCTTTCTTGTTTTCTGGTAGATAAGTCAGCTTCCAGGTATCATTCTTCTCAATGGCATATATTTCTTCATCCATTGCTTTTATCCACTTCTCTTCTGTGATAGCTTCATTGAAGCTAAGTGGGTCACTATCTGCAAAGAAACAAAATAGAGTTGTATCTTCCATTACTTGAGTGGCGTCATACTGCTCTTCTAGATTTCTCATCCTTCTTGGTCCTTCTGATGAGGATGCTGATGATGATAGTATTGATGATGATTCTGGCGTGTTTCTCCTGTTGAATACATGAAATCTGTGTACCGGACTTTATGGCTCATCTTCTGGTACTATTGGACCTTCTGCAAGTACTGTTGGTACTTCTTCATCTTCAAGGATCAAATCAGTGCTGATCCATTTAACTGCTTCTTGGTCATCATTCCATTGCCAAGTTTTATCTTCTTCAAAGATAACATCTCTGCTTATAATTACCTTCTTGATGATGGGATTATACAGCTTGTATCCCATCCTTCTCTCACCATATCCGACAAAGATGCATTTCTCGCTTTTATCATCAAGTTTGGTCCTTCTTGCATCTGGGATCTTTGCATATGCCACACAACCAAAGACTCGAAGATGAGTAACACTTGGTTTGTGACCACTCCATGCTTCTTGTGGAGTGACAGCTTGCAACTCCACGCTCCTTGTGGAGTGATAACTTGCAAACTTCTAGTTGGGCAGCGGTTCAGCAAATATACTGCACATGATACAGCTTCAGCCCAGTATTGCTTAGGCAGCTTCTTTGCTTTGAGTAGACTTCTTGCCATATCAAGAATTGTTCGATTCTTCCTCTCAACTACACCATTCAGCTGTGGTGTATAAGCTGGTGTTGTTTGATGTCTGATGCCTTGTTGTGTACAAAATGCTTCAAAGTTATTTGCTGTATATTCTCCACCTTGATCAGATCTCACGGTTTTGATCTTATAGCCACTTTGCTTCTCAACAATTGCTTTAAAATCTTTAAAACAATTGAACACTTCTGACTTCCTCTTCAAAAAATATACCCATGTCTTTCTGCTAAAATCATCAATAAAAGTAAGGAAGTACCTATTTTGTCCAGTCGACATAGGCTTTATAGGACCACACACATCTGTGTGTATTAACTCTAGTGGCTCGTTTGCTTTCCAGTTGACTTCTTTGGTAAAACTGGATCTGTGATGTTTGCTGAGGACACAACTCTCACAGACTTCTTCTGGATGATCAATGTGGGGCATACCTTTGACCATCTTCTTGCTTGCTAGCATCTTCAGACTTGTGAAATTCAGATGTCAAAGCCTCAGATGCCAAAGCCATTCTTCACTGTTGGTGATGACACTCAAACACTTTGCTGCATCATATTGGATGTTTAAAGGAAACATCCTATTCTTGGACATTTCCACATAGGCAATTAATCTCCCATTGTAGTCTGTAATTGTCAGATGACAATTCTTCATGTAAAGTGTATAACCTTTCTCCAGAAGTTGACCTATACTCACCAAGTTCTGCTTTATATCTGGGACATAATAGACATCGGCGATGTAGCTTTGATCGCCATTCTTCAACTTGATTGGGATGTTGCCTTTACCTTTGAATGGAACTTTTGAGGTATCTCCAAAGGTGACAAAACCTTGTATGGTCTCATCTAGATCACCAAATAAATCTCGTTGGCCACACATGTGATTGCTGGCTCCAGAATCAAGATACCAAATATTCTCTTGATTCTTGTCAAGTCCTTGTTGGACAAATAATGCAGCTGCTCCTCTATTGTTGACATCCTCTTCTGCATAGTTGACTCGCTCACGTATCTCCAGTGGAGCTTTCTTTTGACATTCAGTGCTATAGTGGCCAAATTGATTGCAATTATAACACTGAATATTCCTCTTGTCACGGTTATTGTAACCGCCTCCTCTTCCTCTAGGAGTGAATGCTTGTTGTCCTCGACCTCCTCTGGTGGTGTTTCTACCACCTCTTCCTCTAAAACCTGTATTCCAAGAACCTCTGCCTTGAAATCGTTGAAATCCTCCTCGTGTTTGTTGACTTCTTCCTCGAGTAGTGTATCCACTTGTTGAAGTCTCCCCTTGCTCATATCTGTCTTTGAGAGACAACTTTGCTTGTAAGGCATGCTCAATTGCCTTATCTCCATTTCTTTTTACAATCTTCTGCTCATGAGCTTGCAAAGAACTCATAAGTTCATCCACTGTTAACTTGTCCACCTCTTTAGACTCTTCAATAGCGACAATAACAAAATCAAATTTTGGATCTAGGGATCTCAAAATTTTCTCAGTAATTCGAGCATCTGAAAGGGCTTCTCCGTTTCTTCTCATCTGATTGACTATCACCATAATTCTTGTGTGATAATCAGAAATGGATTCTGAGGACTTCATTTGTAACAATTCAAATTCACCTCGTAAAGATTGGAGACGAATCTTCTTTATTCTGTCAGCACCTTTATATTTTTGTTGGAGAGCCTCCCATATTTCTTTTGATGTTTCTGCGGAAGCAATGATTTCAAATGTCGCTTCATCAAGACCTTGATAAATGATGGTCTTTGCTTTGTTGTCTTTCTTTCTATTGGCTTTGAGGACTTGCTTCTGTACCTCTGGTAGAGCATCTTCTGATTCTTTGGACTCTGGTTCCTCATAACCATATTGCACAATGTCTATACACTCTTGTGAACCAAGGAATGCCTTCAATCTGATGCACCAACTATCATAGTTGTCTTTGGTTAGCTTCGGGATGAGTGTTTGTGCACTTTCTGTAGTCATTTTGCTCTTTAAATGACTATATCACCTTTTTGGGAGTTGAATTTGGCAAAACCGACACCGTAGATGGATCCGGAATGGTCCAAATAGTAGGGAACCGGTCTGACTTTGTAGAAAACGGGTCAAAAATAAGGTGAACCGGTCCAAAAACCAATTCGGGTGGTTTGCTGGGTTGAACCGGGAATATTCCAAGGAATATTCTTTGTTGACTTTGACTTTAGAATATGGCTCGGAGCTTGGCTTGGCTTCGGAATATGGCTTGGAGCTCGGCTCGGCTTCGAAATATGGCTTGTGGCTCGGCTCGCGACTCGGCTTGAGGCTTGGCTCGGCGCGGCTCAAATATGGCGCGCGTGTGGCTCACTCGTCTTCTTCCTCGGGGCGCGTGGGCTACAGTGCTGAAATTTCAGACGGAGAGTGTGGTCCACCCCGTGCTCCGATTGATCTGATTTTTGCACCGTTGAGTTCGTATTGATGAGCTCTACACTTTGGAATGATCAAAACTTGTTTTTGACAACTTTGAAAATTCGGATATTTCCCAAAAATACCTCTGTTTTCTGACGAACGGGGCTCTGATACCAATTGTTGGTGGGAGAAACCACTTGTGGTGGCTTTGAAACACTCGGAGGGGATAAAACACACTCTTTTATTTCAAGAACAAAGCTTACAATAACATAAACAAAAGCTTACAACAACCCCTCTTTCTTTCTCTCTTTCTCTCTAGTGTTTCTCTCAATCTCTCCACACCTAATTGCATAAGCTTAGCTATCTATTTATACACGAAATCAAAACAAGAAAATTCAACCTTCAAGTGTGAAGGCGGTTGTGGCCGACGGTGTGAAAGCGGCTGGCGGCCGGTGTCTGGCGGCTGGTCGGTTGGTGGCTGGGCGGTGACAGCTGGTGGCTGCCTTCCTTAACCTTCTGGATTGAGTTTACTTCAACATATCTAACTCGAAAGCTTTTGAAAGTATGGATTAGGTGTGGTGAGCGAGCCCCATCTATGCATAACATAGCTAGCTCGTGATTTCTTTTTCCAAGTGATGTGATGCTTTTATTCTTAGCAAGATCTATATTTTAATTGATTTTGTAACAAAATAAGTAAATTGTTTATAATTTCAAGAGTAAAGCCACCGGCATAACTGTTGGATAAGAAAAGTGGATTGTATACTGTTAAGGTTCATTCTCTTTGGTTAGAACAAGCCAAACACAAGGTGCCTGCTGTCTGGTGCCTCCATTATGACAAGCCCTGCCCATTTAACAAATTCTTATTCTTCACATAATGGCATGCATAAACATATATAAACTATTCATAGGCTGCACAAAGGACTAGAAGGCGCATGGATATTGGATGCCAGTAGCTCTACCTTTCCTGAAATCACTCATACTTGTCTTGTTCGAAATGTATGCTAGGGCTACGCTCCTTCTCTGAGGGTCATAGGGATCCCTTCATTGTCTCTTTGTTTCCTGATATTTCAATTTTACAAGTCCATCCTGGCATTCGGTTTTCTTTGTCCATTTCTGCTTGACATCTCCCTCTCAATCTGGGAACTGAAGCAATATATTCTGTCAAATTCTTGTCTACTACTTGCTTAAGCTGTTCCCTTTTTATCTTCTCGTTTGTGGAATCCGGATTGATCACATGAGCGCATAGAGCCAAGGAAAGGATTGCAAGCGACAATCTAAGATTATTCATTACAACCCCGTGTCTTAATAATTAGTTCACTGTGTAAGTTCATTGTGGCTCTTATGTTTTACGTAGAATTTCAGTGCCATCCCTATGATTTAGAATATTTATAAAGGATATTTTGTCTAATAATTAGCATCTCCATAAGAGGTGCTGCCACTTTTTACTCTAATACCAAACTAAAGCGAATAAGAACTAGTGTTTGGAGGTAAAAAGACTCATAATTGTATTATGGATCCAAGTATATCTTATATAATACCACTAGGGCTCCAGTATAGCTGTAGTGAGTATATTGTATTTGCAAGGAAATTACGAATTCAAATCCTTTCTATCGAGTTCTTCCATCCCGCATGTGTGTCCACCTCTCATTCTATCGAGTTTTCACTTTCTAATGCTCATTCACCTGATATCTGTATCAAGATAGCCTCCAATAATCATCTTTTATGCAAAGCACAAGTCATTCTGATTCTGCGTGCTGATGGCCATCATGGTTATGTGCAAAATTAGGTGCACATCTGGCACCAACCTTCGGTGACGGTGGTGTGTCACACGCCGACCATGCGGCAAATACTTCACTGCACATTGACTAATTGATTCTTGGATGGATCGATAACTGCCTGTTTAATGGCCCCTTGTACCAAGTCATCAACAATGAATCCTCTTGTGATGATAGGCAAGTTTTGGAAAATCTTTTTGGCATTTATATAGAATTAAATTTAATTATTAAAAATATATCATGATGAAAACAAAACCAAAATTGTTGTTAGAAATAAAATAAAATCAGCTATTTTATGATATATATGTTGTATATTTGCAGGATTAGAAATTCTTGGTAGTTTTAAGTACAGGGAAGGTGCTGACAATGTTTTTTTTTTAAATTAATTTTTTTTTTTGCAAATATTCATCAAATTTATGAAAATATACAGGAAAAAATCAACTACACAACATGAGCACATGATAGCAGTTAATTCTTCTAGCAACAATAATAACAACAATGTTTCATTAGATGTTGACTAAAAAAGAAACATTTGTCAACTCACGATATTGCCTCTTCGAATACAGTTTCACCAAGTAGAGGCAATATCCCTTCATAATAGAATCCATATATTTACAAGTACGAGGTATATTAAAAGGATGATTTTTCAATGTAAGTTTGTTTTACTTTAAGTTGATTTGTGTTTAACAATTTATGAATATATAATATTTCATTTAATTTATTGATTTGTTGTAAGTTCAGACTTCATTTGAACTTCATTAATTTTAAAGAAGATTTATAAAACAGCATGATCAATTTTCAAAAATGGTCTGATCATTTCCCTAAATTGGTTTAGTCGTAACTTGACACGATCAAAAGATTGATATTTTCTTCCAAGTATAGAAGTGTCGAAGTAATAAATAACCCAGCAAGACCGGGGTTGAACTATAAGGAGGTTAATTATATAAATTATAAATAACATCAATACTATAACAACAACAACAACAATAGTATTAGTAGTAGTAATAATAATAATAGTAATAGTACTAATAGTAGTAGTAGTAGTAGTAGTAGTAGTAGTAATACTAATAAAGA
>NW_011502483.1:0-2319 GCF_000495115.2 Populus euphratica | reverse complement strand
ACAACATAAATCTAGATTAACCATTTAATAAGCAAAGTATTAAGAGTGAACAAAATAATAAATACAAAACATGTTAGTATCAAACATTAAAGTCCATGTTGATCTTGCACTATATTTATTCTTATACCATTAGTGTAACCTTTTTACTTTGATATAATAAATGATTAGTACTTAAAAGTGTATTTTTATCAAGGTTTTCTATTATCATTTTACACTTAAAATATCAATAACTCCTTAACTAATGCATGTTTTATAATAATATATCTAATAATATAAGATACTTTTATTTTATGGTAAATATTCATTTTAAATGCAGGCCTATCACATAAATAAAAGGATTGATTGATGAGTTTGAGAACTATACCATATGATACCTTTAATTTATGGTAAATGTTCATTTTAAATGTAGGCCTATCACATAAATGAAAGGATTGATTGATGACTTGAAGAACTTAAATTGCAAGGATAAAGAGATGGCCAAACTTAGAAAAGAGATGTTGGTGCAGTCCAAACTGGAATATTGTTTGGTAATTGGGTCATATCGGAAACTGTAGATCTCAGATTTAGGTCTACTTTATATGGATGGAAAGGTAAGACATACGTCTACAACTTTCATATGGAGCCCAAGATTTAAAAAGATCATTTTCAAATCCAAATTACAGCAATAATAAAAAAGTTTGAAATTATCTTGCAGCCCGAACACTGTTCAGTGTTTAGTCCATATCTAGAGTTCTAAAAGTCCAAATGACCTCCATTTTTTTTCCTGGAAAGCGAAGATAATTTCCTACAACTTTCATATTTCAAGTGGTTCTAATTCTGACGTTATCAATGATGTTTTGGGTAAACAAGAGAAGATAAGGATTGTCACCAAGTCAAGATTGGCCCCCACTCATCAATTAGTCATCAAATCAATAGTTTCTAATTTTAGTCTATAAAAGGTGGCATTTGCCATGCATTTATGCATCTTGGTTTCCAGATCAAGATCATGCTCTTGCTTTCTCTTTTTGTATTTTTAAGTTTTATTTTTATTAATATCTTGTTTATGCCTTTCATTTCCTTTCCTTTACTTAGTTAACTATTATCTTATTTATGTTCTTATCTTATTTATTTATGTTTCTCTCTTTCATTATATTTAGGTAAGTTTATTATGTCAAGATGAAAAGATTATACTAATGGTGTAAGAATAAGTATAGTGTAAACTTAACATGGATTTTAATGTTTGATACTAACATATTTTTTATTTTTTATTTTGTTCACTCTTTAATACTTTGCTTGTTAAATGACTAATCTAGATTCATGTTGTATAACGCTTGGTATAACAAATGCTTGGCATTTTCATAGCCCATATTGTATGGTATAACCGACACCTGAGCTATGAAAGGAACTTGATTTGTTGTTAACAGAAGTTATAATCATAAATTTCTGACGAGATTTACAAGTATTAGTATTAATTGAATAAGATAACTAATGTAATCATGTTAACAATTTATAATCTAATTGGAACCTGATTAGTACTTAAAAGTGCATTTTTATCAAGGTTTTATATCATCATTTTGCACTTGAAGTATCAATAACTCCTTAAATAAAACATGTTTTATAATAACAAATCTAATAATATTAGATACCTTTAATTTATGATAAATATTCATTTTAAATACAGGCCTATCACATAAATAAAAGGGTTGATTGATGAGTTTAAGAATTAAAATTAAAAGGACAAAGAGATGGCCAAACTTAGAAACAAGATGCTGATGCAGTCCAAACTGGAGCACTGTTTAGTAATTAGGTCATATCTGGAGTTGTAGATCTCGAATTTAGATTTAATTTATGTGGATGGAAAGGTAAGACATAGGCCTACAACTTTCATGTGGATGTCTAGTTTTAATAAGGCATTTTTCAAGTTCAAATTATAGCAATAACAAAGAGGTCCAAATCTGTCCTGTAGCCCGAACACTGTTCAGTATTTGGCCCATATTTAGAGTTTTAGAAGTCCAAATAACCTCCATGTTTTTTCCTATAAAGCTAAGACAATTTCTTACAACTTTCATGTTTTCAAGTGGTTCTAATTCTAACATTATCAATGACGTTTTGGGCAGATAAGAGAATATACGGATTGTCACCAAGTCAAAGAGTCGGCCACCCACTTATGAATTAGTCATCAAATCAATAATTTCTAATTTTGGCCTCTAAAAGGAGGCATTTACCATGCATTTAGGCATCTTAGTCTCCAGATCAAGATCATGCTTTTGCTTTCTCTCTTTGTATTTTTGTAATGCTTAAGTTTTATTTTCATTAATATATTGTTTATGCCTTTCAATT
>NW_011502472.1:6064-20169 GCF_000495115.2 Populus euphratica | reverse complement strand
AATAATCCAATGTGCAACCCACAATCATAGTGTGAAAATTAAGGTTTAAGAATACATGTTCAATGAGTATATAAGCAGAATTAAGTGATAATAATGTGAGAGTTTGTAAACCTAAATATTTCAAGAAGTATTATAATAGACCTTGTTAAGAATAGTTACTAAGATGCGTCTCAACAGTTACTTTAACAAAAGAGCTCTTTCCCATCCTAGTAACAATAATTTTGCACATGCTTTATGAAATAAAAAACACAGTTAGTTAATTTTATTTTTATTTTTGAAAGCTACTACCCTCTCCCCCAACCAAAATGAGACATTGTCCTCAATGTCCTAAGGTATAAAGATAGAATACAGAAGACATCACCTGAAATAACAAACACTCTGATTAGTACTTAAAAGTGCATTTTTATCAAGGTTTTATATCATCATTTTGCATTTGAAGTATCAATAACTCCTTAACTAAAGCATGTTTTATAATAATATATCTAATAATATAAGACACCTTTAATTTATAGTAAATGTTCATTTTAAATGCAGGCCTATCACATAAATAAAAGGATTGATTGATGAATTTAAGAACTGAAATTGAAAGGATAAAGAGATGGCCAAACTTAGAAAAGAGATGTTGGTGTAATCCAAACCGGGTAATCCAAATCGGAACACTGTTCGGTAATTGGGTCATATCTGGAGCTATAGATCTCAAATTTAGGTCTACTTTATATGGATGGAAAGGTAAGACATAGGCCTACAACTTAGCCTACAACTTCCATATGGAGCCCAAGATCTAAAAAGGTCATTTTCAAGTCCAAATTGTTGCAACAACAAAGAAGCTCGAATCTGTCTTCTAGCCCGAGCACTGTTTAGTATTTTGGCCATATCCGGAGTTCTAGAAGTCGAAATGAGCTGAATTTTTTACACAAGAAAGCTGAGACAATTTCCCACAACTTTTATGTTTTCAAGTGACTCCAAATTTGACGTTATCAATGATGTTTTGGGCAGACAATAGAAGATAAGGATTGTCACCAAGTCAAGAGTTGGTCACCCACTCATCAATTAGTCATCAAATAAATAGTTCCCAATTTTGGCCTATAAAAGGAGGCATTTGCCATGCATTTAGGTATCTTAGTTTCCAGATCAAGATCATGCTCTTGTTTTCTCTCTTTGTATTTTTTGTAATGTTTATGCTTTGCTTTCATTAATATCAAGTTTATGCCTTTCGTTTCCTTTCATTTACTTGTTTAACTTTTATCTTCTTTATGTTCTTATTTTGCTTATTTATTTTCCTTTCTTTCATTATGTCTAACTAAGTTTATTATGTCAAGGGGAAAAGGCTACACTAATGGTGTAAGAATAAGTATAGTGTAAGCTTAATATGGACTTTAATGTTTGATACTAATGTGTTTTATATTTGTTATCTTGTTCACTCTTTAATACTTTGCTTGTTAAATGACTAATCTTGATTTATGTTATATAACACTTGGTACAACAAATGCTTGGCACTTTCATAGCCCATACTGTATGGTATAACCGACACCTCAGCTATGAAAGGAACTTGATTTGTTGTTAACATAAGTTATAATCATGAATGTTTAACGAGATTTACAAGTATTAGCATTAATCGAATAAGATGACTAATGTAATCATGTTAACAATCTATAATCAGATTGGAACCTCTTTTGTGTGTGGTTTTCAATTGAATAATAAGAGTTTATACTATATTTGTTTGACATACCATTAGTGGAACCTCTAACCTTGACATTTGTTATTATCATTGTTTAATCCTTACATTAATATTTCATCTCTAAGTTCTCATCATCTTCTTCTTCTTCTCTTTCTTTATTATTATTATTACTATTATTACTATTATTACTTCTTCTTCTCTTTCTTTATTATTATTATTATTATTATTATAGTTGTTGTTGTTTATAATTGTTGTTTATAATTTGTACAATTAACCTCCTTGTGGTTCGACCCCGGTCTTGCCGGATTATTTATTATTTCGACACTCCTACACTTGGGAGAAGACATCAATATTTTAGTCGTGTCAATTAGATAGGGTAGGATGGCATCTCCCCCTTCCCCTTATCAATACCAAAGGAGGACCAGGAGAGAAAGGGATGAAAAAAGACAGGGAGATTATAAAGAGAGGGGAACAAAAAGACAAGGATAAAAAACAAAAAAAGGAACAAATGGATGACAAAAAAAAAATAGAAAGAATATTGATGAGATTTGAGGGAAAAGAGAACGAAGAAAAATATAAAGAGAAAAAAAAAAAGAAACAAGGGAATGCGGGGGGGGGGAAGGAGAGAAACTGTAGAAGCATAAACAAGATCAAGGAAACTAGGGATAAAGGAAATAGGGGAAACTCAATGAAAAACAAAAGAAAAAGGAACAGAGAAGCAAAAACAAAGAAAAATAGAGAAGAAAAAGAAAAAGAAATTAGAGGAAGAACAACTGCAGCAACCATTATTTTTCCACTACCACCTTAAACCATTGCCAACGATAGCAACCACGCTCCCTCACTCCAGGTAATCTTCTCCCCTTCTTTGTTTCCTCTTACTTGTTCATTTCATTTGCATGCAGAACATGAACAATTGATGTTATGCAGCAAATAAATTATAATTAGCTAGTTATTGTGCTCAGCAGAGTAACTAACTAATTGTTTTCCCATGTAATTGAGCTAAGTCCAGCTTTGTAGAAAGGAGGTTTTTCTTTTAGGCTAGTCTCAGCCCATTTTCTTTGTGGTCTAGTCTCAGCCCTTTTTTTTTCGGTTGGTTTCGACCTAGTTTACATTGAGCCTAAATCGATCTAGTTTCCTTTAGGGCGAGACTCTACCCAATCAAGTTGGACTCATCCTATATGATTGGGTTGGGCCCAACCCAATATAAAATAATAATAATAACAATAATAAATTATATTATATTTATATTTTACAAAACAAAATCTAAAAAAATTCTAGAAATCCTAAAAAAATTGTGATTTTCTTGTGTATTTTTCTAAAAAATTTGATTAATATTGGTTTTTATTTTTATATTGTAAAAATATAAATCTGGTATTAAAATACTCTATTTTCTCTTATATATATACATATATATATATATATATACACAGCCAAGTTTCTCAAAAACTAAAAAATTATATCGTATTTTCATATAAAAAAGTTAAAAAATATATATATCAGCATGTATTTTTTGCTTTAATAATGATTTTATTAAAACCATCAAAATTAAGCCAATATTTCAAGAATATCAAAAAAATTATTTTATTTTCTTTTAATATATAGAATTATAAACTTATACATTCCTAAAATTAAATAATAGTTAGTTCTTTTTGTTTATTAATGTTAAAGCAAATAATATTTATCTAATAAAAAAATCTCTCAACTAAAAAAAATTTTACATAAACTTTATAATATCTTAATATATATCAAACAATTAAATAATACAACTACTCCAGTATAAAATATACTCGGAGTTCTTTCTTTATATACAATCGGTCCTCGTGTTTTAGGTTTCCTAGTAATTAAAAACTGGGCGGCGACTCCGTTTTTCACTCTTGCGTTTCTCTCCTTCTGGCTAGACATGCTTTGGCTCTCTATATTTAATGACACCTTCAGCAACCATTTCTTCTTCTTAATATGTTCATAAAACAACAGTACCAAGGCCTGATCTAAAAAGAAGAGAGAAGAAAATGTCTCAAAACTCAGCTGACCTCCCATGGAAGGTAAGGCTCTTTGCATCCCTCTTCTCCTTCACCTTTAAAGTCATGATTCGTCGCTCTGATGGATCTCTGAACCGCCTCTTACTCAACTTTCTCGACTATAAAACCTCTCCATCGCCTGACAAGCCCATAGATGGTGTCACAACCACTGATTTCACTATTGATGAAGACCGCAGCCTTTGGTTCCGCCTCTACAACCCCGTTTTCAGGACTTCAACCACCGACAATGAAGTTAAAATCCCAGTTATTTTCTACTTCCACGGGAGTGGGTTCATCTGCCTGGCGGCCAATTCAAAGCTGTTTGATGATTTATGCTACAGGCTCGCCCGCCTGCTACCTGCAGTCATCATTTCGGTAAACTACAGGCTGGCTCCTGAGCATAGGTATCCATGCCAATATGAAGACGGTTTTGATGTTATAAAATTTATTGATAAATCATACTTTGAAGTCCTTCCAAACCATGCCAATCTCAAGCACAGTTTTGTTGCTGGAGACAGTGCTGGTGGCAATCTAGCTCATTACATGGCACTAAAGGCTTGCAAATCTGAACTTTCCAATATAAAACTGACTGGAGTTATAGCCGTACAGCCATTCTTTGGAGGAGAAGAGCGTACAGGATCTGAAATCAAGCTTTCTAGAGATCCCTTTGTTCCAATGGATACTACAGACTGGATGTGGAGATCGTTTCTGCCAGAGGGTTCGAATCGGGACCATCAGGCGTCGAATGTTTTTGGGCCTAACTCTGTTGACATTTCAGAGCTTAAATTCCCTGCGGTTCTTGTTATTATTGGGGGGTTGGATCCTCTCCAGGACTGGCAAAAGAGGTACTACGAGGGACTAAAGAAAAGTGGAAAAGAAGTGTATTTAGTTGAATATGTCAATGCATTCCATTCATTTTACCTTTTTCCTTGTGTGCCTGAGTTTTCTTTGTTTATCAAGGAAGTGAAAGATTTTATGCAAAAGCAAATGTCCAGATGAAAAAGTTAACAACTTTCTTCTGCTTAGGTGTTTATGTTATCAGCTTGAATTATCTATTTGTTCTGCTTTATTATTTTTTTGTCTTATGAATATGGTAATATCATGGCCCTTTTAGTTCAAGATTTTTTTTTTTTAAATAGCACTTTCTCATGAAAAAAAAAAGTAAACTAAAAAAAAGATTTGAAAAAAAATAATACGTTGTAACTATATAAATTACGCGGTTTCCAACGATTCAATTCGAGTTTTTAATTATCTAAATTTACTTGAATAAACTTAGTTTAAATCTAATCATGTCAACACTTAAAAACAAGAATAAAATGCATTTGTTTTAATAAAAATAATTGATCTGCTGATTTACAGGGTAAGCTAATAACTTACAGGTTGACCTAATAAACCAATGATTTAAGTCTCTTTCCATGTGCATATATCTCTGCATTTTGGGGTGGTGGATAGTACGAAATAGAAACCAAATTAATCAACTTGGAGGAGTGTCCACCCCCGCATATGATAACCTCTCATGCTGTTTTAACTACTACCATTCAGGCTTTTACTCGTGCAAAATTAACTGGGATGCTTTGTTCATTCTTGAAGAAATTATCAGGATCCACCCTTGACTTCACTGTCACCAGCCTAGGAAAGTTGTCCTTAAAATACTTGCTCCCATAAACTTTAGCTTCCTCAAAGATGGTCTGGTTGCTAGGATTGCTACCGATATCAAGATCCCTGTAGTTGAGAAATGCTTCTCTTGGATACTTGCTGACATAAGGAGTCATTGCATCATGCAGTTGTCTTAACAAACTTGTATGGTGATTGGTGGCCTCAATTCCTTCTTGGATCCAGGTTGTGGAGTACTCGATTTTGAACAGGTTTCCAGCTCTATGAGGGAATGGAGTTGCCGTTGCCGAAATCTCATCCATTCTTCCTCCATAAGGATTCCATTGCATCCATATTGGCTCTACCTTGATCATCACCTTCCATATGCTTTCCAAAGCATTCTTAGGAATGACATATTTCACAAAATCAGATTTCTTTTTGAATAAGCTTGCTTGGTTTGGCCTGTTGAGTAGAACATCAGTTGATGCTGCATTTGGAAGGTTTGCCCAGAAAACTACAGACTCTATCCATCTCATTTCCTTGCAGTCTTTTTGCTGCAAACCTAACTCAGGGAAGCTCTTGCTCAGCAAGGAAAGGAGGGCTCCACTTTGTCCTAGAAAGAGGCCGATGAAAGAGATGCTAATTCTTTTAGAACCCTCACTGCTTCCTTTGACAACTTGTGACATTGCTCTAATGAAAAGATCCTTGTCTAGTTTGCTAGCAACTAGTTGCCACTTGTAAAACACATCGGTTGCTCCTTCCTCCAAGGTCCTATCAACCCTGAATGCAGTCACTGTGGGAGGAACTTGAACCAAACTAATCTTCCAAGAAAGAATGACTCCAAAGCTTGCTCCACCTCCTCTAATTGCCCAAAAGAGATGCTCCCCCATTATCTTCCTATTAAGGATATTGCCATTGACATCTACTAACTGTGCATCAATGATGTTATCCACAGAAAGGCCATATTTTCTCATCATGGTCCCAAAGCCCCCTCCACTAAAGTGACCACCTATACCAACAGTAGGGCAAACACCAGCTGGAAAGCCATGAATATTACTCCTGCTGCCAATATTGTAGTAAAGTTCACCAAGAGTTGCCCCAGATTGAACCCATGCTGTCTCACTCGCTATGTCTATGTCGATGGATCGAAGATTGAACATGTCGAGGATGACGAATGGGACTGCAGATACATAAGAAAGGCCCTCATAATCATGGCCACCACTCCGGATTCTAATTTGCAAGCCATTAGACTTTGCGCAAATAACTGTTGCTTGGACATGGGATTCATGGACGGCTGCGATGATCGCAAGTGGTTTTGGGGTTGTAGGAGTCAAAAATCTACGGTTTTTTATCAGTGCTTGCAAGATAGACTCAAAAGAGGGATTTGTGTTACTATAGATTGCTTGAGAGATTGGGTGAGAAGGATGGCTATGGCTAGGAAGACACTGTAGAAACCTGTCAAGAACTGTATCAGAAGCTGCCAATGACACTAACAACAGTAGGGCTGAAACTACTGAGAGTGTTGCAGACATTGAAGCTTTCATTTTCAGGATGATTTCTCAGTCCCAGGCTGCATGATCAAACAAATTTGGTAGCTGTACTTTGGAAAGGAAAAGACAACTGTATCAGTCCAAAATTATTGCAGAGCACTGCTAGCAGCATTCTAAAATGTTTCCAGATCATGTTATGATGATATAATATCTTGCTTGTCTTCCTATTTCTTTCAATAATTTGAAGAGGGCTACTATTATACATAAAAAATATTGTATCTAGCTGGTTCACACATGATCATTAAACCTCAATCACAGAATAGATTTGTCTCATAGACAGAACAGACTCTCGGTATCGTAGTTGTTTAATGGAAATCCAATTTAAGAACTAATCCAAGAATCACCGAGTCAACTTTTTTTTTTAAATTGCATTGCCTTGTTTTTTCTTTAATAAAAATAAAAATCCAGCGTTGATCATGCCTAGTTTGGATGAATAAACCAGACACTAAACACTTGGCCGGATCAATTGAATCAACCGAACACTAAATATTTGTCTGGATCAATTAAATTTCAATCAAGTAAATATTTAGTCTAATTCAACTAAAAACTCCATCCGAATTAAATTTTAGATTCTGAATTTACTGGATTAACTTGTCCCGGTTCATCAAGTATGCTTGGCATGATTCTGGTTTACAGTTGTCAACAAAACCATCACCAATTATGCATTGAAGCCTGCGGCTTCAGATATATCAAACATTGATTTCAATCACCAATTTTCAACGTCTAGTGGGTGTTTTTTAATACCCATAGAAGATTTCTAAATCTCCATGCTGCACATAAGAAAAGGACTAGATAACATCAAGACCAGCAAGAGACAAAGCAGGAGGGGCCTAGCACATAAATGCACACAGCTGACAATGATCTTCCATAAGCTGTGATCATACTTCAAACAATAAAAGAGAAGAGAGAGATAGAGTGAGAGTGAGAGATAACCTTTGATGAATATGGATTGGTTATCATCAAGCATAATGGACTAGGTAAGCTTGCTTTTCCCGCAAGTTGCCATCAGCATATGGTGGAAAACTTGACGTGTGCGAACTGACATAGCTAGCTCTCAAAACACCAATCCTAGCTGTTTGCTGCAATTTACAAGTTTTGAAATAAACAAAAAGCTGGGATTGAGAGAAATTAATAATTTGGAATTGATTGAATGGACTGCAGAAGCAAAGAATCTTGGTATCTACTGTTAGACACACCAAAAAGTGGAAATCCTTAGCCTATTTATACATGTCAAACAAGTGCTAGATATTTTGATCTACGTTACTTTTTATTTGTACATTTTCCAACCACTTGTAGGGATTTTTATCCATTGGAGACCATGGCTGCTTGACTTTTTCAGGTCAGTCTTCTAGGTTTCTCAATGGATTTTTGTACATAGAGACCATGGCTTTCCTTCATGGCTGCTTGACTTTTTCAGGTCAGTCTTCTAGGCTTCTCTATTGAACGTTGGCCTTGATTTCCTGTAAAACTTGCTTTGACTATTTCCATTAAGATAGTACATCTAGTCTGGAAAATCACAGTCAGTCACTTGAGCAAAGCTGACTGAATTCTTTTGAAATTTTATTTTTTAAAGTATTTGTTATTTAAAAATATATTAAATTACTATTTAGTGAAAAAACTAAATTGTCATGAAAAAAAATTGAAGGACTAAACTACAAACATATGAAAATACAGGGACTCTATTGGCTTTTTAAAATCAAATTTTCACTAAAATCACAGGATCAAACAACAATTCACTCTTCCCTCTTCAAAGATTGCGTTGACATCTGACAGACAAGTTTTGCATAAATTATGTGATAGCAGTGACTACATAGTACCATCATTTTCAGAGCTAGACGGACCAGTATATTCAACTAGAGCAACTTGCCGATTCAGCCAGACAATCTTACAAGATAGAACCTTGTAACCCTAGCAGCTTCAATGATCTCCTTTGGTGAAAATGAGGTTAACTTGGCTAAATGAAACGATTCTGGAGGCAAACTATCCAGTGTCCATTCTCAGAGAAAGAACATCGAAAAATGATGAGTATAACCAAGAGGGTATAGAATCAATAGCAGCTATACCTGCACCAAGGCATCATGTTATTGAGATATTATCTGTTCGAATACATGTAATGATTTGGCCGCTCCTAACACTATATTTTAGGTGAATAAATGATCTTTCATCTGAAACCCCCATCTTCTAAGAGAGATTAGAAACACAGCTGAGGTCAGTGCTGCGTGGGGTCTGTGGACTGAGTTAACTTCTGCTACGGACTCTTCCCTAAATGTTCAAGAAGCCATCACCAAAGGGGATCCATACCCATTTTGATGTGATTTTTGCCATCTCCATGCAACCTGTAAACTCTTTTGGAGATCAGTGTATTGTGCAGTCCAGTTCAGCTCACGGTTAATTTTTGATGGGTCACTAAACACTTCAGCATAGTCACCAGGCCGGCGAGGTAAATAGTCTACTTTGATGTCTACACCGGTTGCCTTTTTACATGCATGTACAAACTCCTTGACTGACCTACCTGATAAAAAATAAAAAATAAAAAAAAAGCTTGAGAACACAAGATCAGTGAAAAGCAGCTCAGCAAACAGGAGAACTGGTTACCCACCCATTCCAGTGCCAACATTGTAGATTCCAACTTTCCCAGGCGTTGCCTTTTCAAGCGCTTTAACATGAGCATCAACAAGATCAGTAACATCGATATAATCTCTTATACAAGTTCCATCGTGTGTCTTATAGTCCGTTCCTTTAACCTGCAAAGTGGAAACACCAACATTCTGAGAATTTCATTCATCATAACGTAAGAACGAAGACAGAGTGCAGCATGTTTTTTGTCTAAATGGCACAACACAGAGGAAAGCAAGCAGAAAACAACACAGCCTCTAAGCGTGAAACCTCAATAAATGTCCCAGTAACCTGATTCTAAGACTCCCAAACTGTCTAAATTTTCAGCAACCAATTAAACTGGGCACCTAAAACTTAACCAACCAGGTTCTGAAAATCAAAGTAATATCAATAACCAAGCAGGAAGACTAAAATCCCTTTTTTACCAACTGCAGCATAGCCTTGAAATAACTCAACAGTAAAGTTGCAATTTTGATCTAAAAGGGAAAAATTCAAGGTCAAATAAAAATCAAAATACCTTTAGTCCAGCAACAATACCACGAGCAGCATCAAAACAAGCACCAGAAATTCGTCCGTGCTCACGCAGTTCAGGTCTAGGAGCCTCACCTAACCTTCCATCTGGATCTGATCCAATCACATTGAAGTATCTGAAATTTGGTCAGAAAAGCATTTGTCAATTCATACCTTTAGAAGTGAGAAATTCTTATTATTAAACTTTCATTTCAGGACAGGGATGTTGCTTTAAGTTATCAATTGAATTCAAAGCCTCATCTTCTGCAGTGAGTTCAAAAACTGAAAAAAGGGCATTTGAGAAAAAACTTCAAAAACTAGAGATCAACAAGTAAATTGAATGAAAAGCATTTGAGAAATACTTTCAAAATAACAACAAAAATATATCAGCAATTGGAAAGTCTAACACTTTCAAGAAAAGGGACAGGGGAACTCAATACCAACCTCAATATCATAATTGCCATGTCTGAATTTTTAGAGAAGTCAAGGATGATATCTTCTGCCATCTTCTTAGCTTTTCCATATGGGTTAATGGGTACCTGAGTTGGGGGCGAGGGGGGGAGGGGGGTATAAATCAGTCACCTAGCATGTAACCTGGTATGAAGTAAAATGAGTCATAGCATATCATTCTTGTGCTCTCTTGTCCTGAATTAAGCTTAGACCGGACAAACAGATGAAACTTATCATCATGTGGAGTGTCTGAATTAAGCAAGTTTTTAAATCAAACCTGTGGAGTGTCTTCAGTAATAGGCATCTTTTCAGGCTCCCCATATGTTGCACATGTGCTTGAATATATCAAAGTCTTTACATCATTGGCAGCCATTGACTCCAACACTACCAAGGTATTTGATGTAATGTTGTGATAGTACCTGCACAGCAAGAAAAAACATATCATCATTAAGGACACATACGATCAAGGGTATTGATTTTGATATCAATAGAGAATATTGGATTGTAGTTAAGAGGTGATCCATGCATCTGTAAAAAATGAAATATTTGATATAAGAAAATTCAAGTGTCCAACTTGATTTACATTATATCAGTTTCCAAGAGCAATTTTCCAAATTATGCAGATAAAATCAAAGTCCCTACCAAACATGGCTTTCCTAATCTATTATGCAGTATGTTCGTACAATACCCTGTGTATTTTGAAAAAAAGCTCTGAAGGAAAGGCTGTCAAACAACACAACTTTTCCTATGCCCTGTACTATCAATGACAAAAATAATCTTAACTTTCAAAGAAAGGGATTTTGCTTATGGCTAAAAGTTCACCTAATTCTTTCCTTTCTGCTATCTAGTACATTCACTTCCCCTCTTGTTCCCTTACAGAAGAAAAAAAATATATACAAGGTTATGCTTTAAGTTTTGAATCCAAGATCACTCATTAACAGCATCAGAAGATAATTTCTTCCATTCTCTTAATGTTTGTTCACTCAATTGAAGAGAAGCTCGTTTTCCTCCAATTTTTTCAAAATAAGAGCATGGATCTGCTACCCTGCGATAATTTAAAGACATTATCTTGTCATCTAATCTTACTTGCAATTCTTGAATGCAAAACATATTGTTAAGTTATCAAAGAAATCCCTTATGCCAAAAGAAGTTTCAGCAAAGCCTTTTGTGCTTGTTACTACCATTGCCACATGGAAAAAAAATATTTAAACCTGCATCACCCAAAAAATAAAAATAGAAGCAAGTTCAATAGAAACAGGACAGGTTTAACTGAGACATCATTGAACACTTACTTAAGGGGGTACACGGTGCTTTCCCCAACATATGCAACTGCTGCAAAATGCATCACAGCATCAAATGCATTTTGTGAAAAGATGCTGTTAACCTGAAATTTTGGTAAAGGAAACAAGTTGCAATATCCAAGTTCAACTGTCTTTAAAAACAACCTAAAATAGGCTATATATATTATATATCAAATAATAAAGATACAGTTTTAGGCTCTCCCAAGTCAGCATATATAAACTGAAGCCTCCCAGGCTCAGGAAATAACTCTTCTAAAACCTTGACTGCACCTAAGTTTCCCCGAGAAAGGTTGTCCTGTTAACAATATGAAAATCTTTACCTTAAATGACCAAGAAAAAATTCAAAATCACAAGCCATAAGAGATCTCAAAAGGAAGCTACTACATTTCATGTGATGAACATACCACAATGGTTACTCGGTAACCATCCTTCAAAAGCCGCAATGCTGCATGGGAACCAATGTAGCCAGCACCACCTGTCACAAGGACATGGATCACCCCATCTTCACGCAAAGAGAACTGAAATAAACAAACCAGCAAATCCGAAAGCACGTTAAGGAAATGTCATAAGCTCAAATCACAACTCAATGGCTGAACTTATTTAAGGTTTGGACGACTGATTCCACATTTTGAAACCGTCATAATAAAATCCAAATGCCCCTTGCCGGAGCAGTAAAGGTGGCAGTGCAATTATTAGAGAGGGATAACCCTGCATCTTTTAGGAGCTAATATTAGACATGCATCAAGTTTTTAAATGCTATTTCTGCGGCTTCAAGGGAAAAAACAGGCATGTTTGGTACTAAATTAACAGAAAGAGAATGAACAAAGGAACATGGAGTTACCGGGCTTGGAGAATTAAAGGTTGGAGATTGTTTCAGCATAATTATACATACAGCTGTTAGGGAAGCGGCCAAAAGAATCTTTCCTACAACATTATTTTTTCTTTTTGGATCTGAAAAATCCATGCCTGTAACACAGAGTGAGAAAAAGAAATTAAACTGACCTCCAAATAATTGCATCACCATAAATATCAAGGGAGTTGAGAGGGTGCATTTCAAAATCGAAATGGTGAAGCCATAAAACTGACCTCCAAGGGACATAGATCTATTGGACCTTGGCTGAGTTCTGGTCCTGCCAAAACTTAGCATTTGGAGAGTCGTACGAGATCAAATCCCTTTATCTGTCAAGACTACGCTTCTGTATCACTGGCTTTCTGCTCCAGTCTGCTGCAATGAAATCAAATTCAAACAATTAGCAATGATGGAGTTTGAAACAGAAGAAACCAAGAGAGGAAAAGGTACAATCAGAAGAAAAGGAAGACCAGCTGGGCCCTATACAAGTATTTGAAACCAAAACAAAACAAAGAAAGTAAAAGGTTAAATACTAAAGTAGAACAAATTCTACTATGCAAACGTGGAAAGAAAAAAAAAACAGAAAAATTCACCACTCAAATTCAAATCTTTACAATCTAAAACCAGTAAAAAGAGAGAAAAAAGGTGGAGAGTTCCAAGATCCAAATGGACCAGTAAAAAGAAGAAAATACTTTCAAACTCCGTTTTTCATGTAGAAAAATGGGAAAAATAATTAAAGACAAACACATTGCGATTGTTTGTCAGGTCATGTCTGACACCAGAAATTTAGAGAGAGAAAATTCTGATATCAGAACGTCCACCGTAGATAACCAAGAAACACAAATGATCATGTTTCTAACAAAGACGGTAAAAAACCATTTTACAGATAGAAGAACAAACCAAATCCCAATATTCAAATTCCCCAAGATCCAAGAACACCAATCAATCAAAACCCATCTCAAAAAACAAAGAAAAAATCCTAAATATCACACCTTAAAAAAAAAAAAAAAAGGAGGGCCAGTCAGTCAAGAAAAGGGAAAAATAGCTCAAATATTTTGAAAGCAACAATTTACTAAAAAAAAACACTTTCTAACATCAAAATAGCACCTGGAAACAGTAATAACAATCACAAACTTCCCAAGAACACAAAAGGGCCTATATATACTATACACAATATACAATTAAAAGGGAAGAAAAGGCTTGAAATTTAAGGACATGCAGTCACGAGAGAAATAAAAAGAACCCACCAAAAGATGATCAAGAAAACGTAAGAAAGATAAAGAGAACTAAATACAAAAATTAATTAAAGATTTTAAAAAAGAGAGAGAAAAGAATTGTCAAAAAATTAGAGGGAGAGAAGGAGAGAAACGTACGAGAAGCGAAAAGTGAAGAGGAGAGACAGGAGTCCCGGTTGCTATGGTCCGCTTGAAAGAGTTGTAGTAATAGGCGTAGAAATCTCTGTGCTTTCCATGTTGTCGCAACATGAGAACATGAGAGCGAGAGGTTTGAAAAATAATTTAAGAAAACAATTTCTTTTTA
>NW_011502472.1:0-6052 GCF_000495115.2 Populus euphratica | reverse complement strand
TTTATTTTTTTTACCCGTAACTTCAAATTATTTATAAAACCCGACACAAGGGATTGATCGATTTTGTGGAAATGAAGGGTAAATCTAGGTTAAAATATAATATTTTAAAATTTAAACTTAATTGTTTTTAAAAATATATATATTAATGGGCCAAGAGTTGGTAGATTACTGCATAAACCCAGACTTTTTACCATGTTAATTTTTTTATTATTATTATTTTCTCAACCTAAACTAGTTTAGGTCAAGTAAGATTTCAAATTGATTTACCATATATTCAGGTTTTATAATTATAATTTAAAGGTCTATTTAAAAAAATATATAAAAATATTAGTTTTTTAAAATACATCATCTATTTAAAAATATAATTCTTAAATCATTTGAAAAAGAAACATAATTTAAGATTATATAAGAGATAAATTTGATATTGATTGACTCAAAAGTTAGTCTGAATATTTTGAACATAAGGTTAGAAAGTTATTTTTAAAATTATAATTTTGTCTTAGCCTCTTCAATGAAATATATTTTTATTTTTATTGTTTTGTTAATACAATAATCAAACATTACTTTTATTTTTTATTTAAAAAAAAAATAAAATTCACTATAAAATTATTTTATAAATATTTAATTTATATTTTCATTTCCGCATGAAACACATTTTTATCTCTTTTGCAGGTTTATTTCTTCTAATACACCAATTAGACATAATAAGATATTTTTGGTGTACATTCAATTGTTTTAACTAATTTTCATAAATATCCTTCTTTAGTTAAATTTTAAGTAAATTAACTATATTTTAGTTAACACTTTAATAAAGTTTTTTGTATATAAATAAATTAGGAGTAATACCTTAGTGAGTAGACTCACATGCTACCCATGTGATGTGACGATAATATAACATTCACAATATATTTTTTTTACCCATAAAAATATATTAATTAGTCTTAAATATGGTGTTTATACTTGAATTGATGTGCTGATGAGGAATAAATTTTTTAATTTAAATAAGTGATAATAAAATAAGAAATATATTCATTTGTCAATTAAATAGAAAATTTTTGTTTTTATGGTTTAATATGTTTTTTAAAATGTTTTTAAAATATGTTTTACTTGAAATACTATAAAATTAATTTTCTTTGATATTTTTATAATTTTAACATACTAATTAAAAATATTTTAATTAAAAAATATGTACCACCTTAAAAAATACAAACTTATTCTAAAAATATATTTTTTATATTGACAAAGAAACATATTAAGATTCAAACTCTCGAACACACGATAAAAAGAAAGAAAAAAAAGAAAATATTGGGAGACTACAAAGGGCGATTTTATATGAAGAGAATCATTTCGTACAAAAATGAAAATGTCCCCTAAAATGGGGAGATTTTTCAAGCTCGTAGAGGCGTCACCGGCCCTACCACCTCTAGGCCCCCTTTGCACATTTTACTACGAGTACTAGTTATTTTAATTGATAACCATAAGATGCAGGGAAGAGGTGAGCAGTAAAACTTAAAAAAATAAGAATTCGTATTTAGTTTTTTTTTTAAGGATTGAGATTGATATTAATTCCATAAAAAATTCCTTTTGTTTTTGAGGAAATAACATAAAATCTGAAATTTAAATAAAATCTACAAAAATTTAAAAAATAACAAAATTAACTCAATTTGTATTTTCAAAACTTAATTAAGGGTATTCTAGAACTCAACTAGTCAAAGTCAGTTAAGGTTTTCATACAACTGAATTTATAGAATAATTTAAAAAATTTCGAATTTGATTTAATAATTAAACTGAAAATTATAATTTTTTATTATTAAATTATAATTTAAGCAAAAAAAAAAAGTTAATTGAATTCTTCGGATGATGTTAGGAATTTAAAATGATGGAGATGAAGTAAGATTGAATTATGGTTAAGGTAAATATGTCCATTTTCCAAATAATTTGGTAACAAAACACAAAAGAAGCTGCCTCATTAAAATTAAATGTCGTGTCCCTTGAAAAGTACCCTCTCAACCGTGCCCCGTGAATGTTCTTTAAACGTCCTACCATTGGTAAAAAACTGTCGGTTGTCTAAAGAACAAGTACTATCTCTTAGTCGAGCTGAGAATAATTTACTCGTTTTTCTCATGATTATCTAATTTTATCTATACCGTTTATTTACAGAAAGGAATTTTTTAAAAAAGTAAATTTTAAAAAAAAATAAATTATTTTTTTATGTTTAATAGTGTTAAAAAAATAAAAAATATTTTTCATTATTTAATTATATTATAAAAATAAACTGAAAAATATCTTATTAATATTTTATTTTTTAAAGTTTATTAAAATAATAAGAAGTGAATCTTACAAATTAAAAATTTGAATAATAATGAAATTAAAAAAAATAATTTTATAAATTATCTCAAAAATAATAAATAGTAAATAAAATAATACATATCAAATCTAACAAATAAAAAAATTAAAAAATAATAAAATTCAAATAATAATGATTATAATTTCATAAATTATTTTAAATAAAATAAGTAATAAAAAAATAAAGATCAAATTTGATAAATAAAAAATTTCAATTAAAAGAATGATAAGATAAAAATAAATAAGGATCATAAAAATAAGGATCAAAATTAATATAAAAAATAAATTTTAAGGTATGAATTTTTTTTAAAAAAAATCAAATAAAATATATAATAATTAAAAGTTTGATGACTAAATTTGATATAATCAATAAATAATATGATAGTTTTAAAATTTTCACAACTTTTAAAAAGTATTTTCTATTCAGAATAAAAAAACACTTTTCTAAAAATAAAGTTAAAATTTTTTTGATAATAAATTAATTTTTGTTAACCAAAAAATATTTTTTAATAATTAATTTTTATAACAATAAATAAATACAAGAAAACTTGAAATATGATTTACAGCCTAGAAACTACTTTCTTGTGAGAAACAAACGTTCCTTTAAAGAATTATCTCAAAAAAATTTGGATTATTAAATTATTAAAAATTAAATAGGTTTTCTCGAATTTATATTTTATCGAATTTAATTAATAGTTCTTACACGGATTAAATTTGGATTCCATATTTCTTAGATCAGTATCCCGCATCGTTTTTCCTCTACTTGATTCCAACACCAAGCAAGTATAATTAATATACTTTTTTTCCTTCTATTAATGGAATCTAATATGTAATATCATATTTATTTTTATATTTTAAAAAAATAAAAAAAATTATATTTTTAAATTAATACTTTTTGTATTTTTAAATTATTTAGATGCATTGATATTAAAAATTATTTTTTTAAAATAATAAAAATATTATATATTATTTTGATATATTTTTAAATAAAAAATACTTTAAAAAATAATTATAATCACACTTTTAAACACCAACAAAATCTTCTAAGAAGTGATAACAAATAATTAATAATCTCATATACAATAATAACAACAAATAATTAACAATAGTAAGTCCGCGTGCTCTACACAAATAAAACACTACTTCAACACTTGGCTTCATTTGGGGTGGTGGGGGGTGGGGGGGTGGCGGCATTACACATTTGGACTAACTTTTATGGGGGAAAGTGTCAGCTTTTAGCTTGAAAGAGTGTCACGCTGACACATACCATCCAGACAGGTAAAGCCACCATGAAAAGGGACAATACTCCAATTACTTTGCCATCGTCCTCGTTCTCGTGTGCTTTTCTTTTCTTTTTGTTTTTATTTTATTTATTTTTTAGCATTGGATTCATAAAGGAAAGATTCAAACTCGAAATTATGGCACAATAATCTCGGTCCAAGATTAGCTTTAAGCAATATAGGATTGCATTTAGCTCATAATATGAAGACTCGTGTATACCAATCTATGTATGCAACCAAAAAGGATAGAAATTAAAGGGATATAAATGTATTTAGTTGGGAAAACAGAGATAAAAATATAAAATTTCTTTTTATTATATTTAAATTAAGTATTTATTTACTTTAACTTTTATAACTATTGTTTAAATAAAATAATATTTTTTTATTTTAAAAAAATTATTTTTAATATCAATATATCAAAACAATTCAAAAATATAAAAATTTACTTTTATACAATTTTCTTTTTAAATTTTACTCAAGTTCTAGCTTTTGTTAATTGATATTAAAAGAATGGGCATGAATGTAATAAATCCCAACGAATAGAATCACGCGCAAATGACACCCTTTTTAAGGTGCATCCCCTCGCCATTTTGCATGCGGAAAAAGCCTTGACCAAAAATCCCACACGAAAAGATGCTAAAAAGAAGCATCGCATCATTGTCACTTCCATAGACAACTTTTCTCTCTTTCTTCTTGGCTGTCCTGACCCTTTGTTATATAGTTTTATAATAAGATCAATTGATTTAATATTTTACCTTCCACCTTGGACCATCTCATTCGTAGTTGTACTGGAAATATAAATATATTGTGACACACAGGATAAATGGAAATAATAATGCACATGTAGTGGCATAGTTGCGACATGGTCTAACCTATTACGAGTCTTGTTTGTAAATTATTATTAGATTATTTTTTAAAATATTTTTTATTTTAAAATATATTAAAATAATATTACTTTTAATATAAGCACATTAAAATAAAAATAAAAATAAAAATACAAAAACTATTAACTTAAAACTAAAAATATTAAAAACTTTCAAATTCATGATCTAACTACATAAATAAACACACTATACATGTAGATTACAAACTTTTTATGGTATGTTTTTATACATAAAGGAATCTCAAGCAAAATTTTAAAATTTTATGCATGTATATAATTAAAAAAAAAACTATTTATATAAAACAACAATTATCAAGTTCAATTTCTACCCCGTCAAAGTAAACTAACCAAACTTATGATATAGATTACAAACTTAACAAGGTTCAATAATTTTTTTATAATATTTAATTCAAAATATGTATTTATAAAATTAAAAAACTGTAAAGTATTAAAGTGATTGGAAAAAAAATCAAACTAAAACAAATTATATTATTTAATTAATAATTAATTAAATAATAAATAATAAAATTTAAAATAATAAGTAAAAAAAAATCAACTATAATGTATTAAAAAAAACTCAATCTTTCATGCCAAGAAAACTTAGAGCTTAGAGCTCCTAAACCTCTACATAAAGACATGCATGTGTGAGCTTAAAGCAGTCAATTAAAAAGCATTTAAGTTTTTTTTTTATTTAGTTTTTTTAAGGAAGGATGATTAGTCATTTGTCTAGTGATTTGAAAAAACAATAAAGACGACATATTATCTGTCTCACTTAAACAAACAACACATCGCCTTAACTGTTTAGATTTTGATGATCTCTAATCATTGAAAAATTAGGTTGGTTTTAAACTAAGAAAAACTAATTTTTAATCATATTTTAATCTAAAAAAACATAGTAAACATATATCCATAGCCTCTAAATCAAAAAATAATATTTAAAATTCACCATCGATCCAAAATCAAAATTCTTTTTAAATTCAAATTCATTATTTCAACCAAGTTTAAGGAAAAAACAACACTTTATCTAAACTTTACTCATTAAAAGAAACTCCTTGAATCAATTATTTTGTGGCTAGAATTAGTTTCAATTGAAACTTTTTATCTCTAATACTAATACTAGAATTCAACCACTCTTTCTCTCTCTCCTCTCTCAATTTAAAAATAAATTAAATTAAATTTAAGATTAAAATTAAATTTTATAAATTACCTGATATTAAAAACTTATAATCTGAAAAGTTGAAGGAATAAAATATATGTTTAGCCCTAATTTTAGCAAAACCATCTTTTATCTATGTTTTTTTTAATCATTTATTTTTTAATGTTGTAATTTTTTAATAATTTTTTTAATTAATCGTTAATTTGGGTCTATACGGGTGCAATAAAAAAATTATTATTACAATTTGATTAGTTTCTTGGTAAACAGTGGCATGGTAATAATATTTTTGGGTCATCCTGAAATTAGGTAAAAAATTGGTTTGATCTTAAAGAAATTTTTTTTAAAACTATGCTGTATTAATTTTTTTCTTAAAAAAAAAACTACATC
>NW_011502481.1:16288-19983 GCF_000495115.2 Populus euphratica | reverse complement strand
GTATGTTGTTCAAAAAAAAAATATCAAAATAACACAAATATGATCTTGCATTGGAAATAATCTTGTAGTTGATAGCATCATTATCTTTTTTCTTGATTTTCACAAAAGCCATATAAACGAAGCATAAAAATCCAATCTCTAACCTTTAAGACAAGCAAAAACAAAAAAAAAAACACATATTATTAATAGATCTAGGGTGAAGATTGTGAGCATGTGGGTTGGATCTATCAATAATATTATTGGTTATTATTGATAAATCCAAAAACACATATTATTATTGTTAGGTGCTTCTCTTGCTTTAAAGTTGCATATAGATTTTGATTATATTCAAAAAGTGAGTGGAGCACTCAACAATTATTGATGCAATATTTTATTTAATAAAACTCTTCACACTCATAGTATGATTGATTAGTTTGATAAGTTAAAAGTGTTTTTTAGAAACATGAAATGATAATATTGGCTAAAAGTAATGGAAGAAGAATATGAGATGTTTTGTCTTTGAGATGCATGCTTGATAAAGATAGGGAAACAAAAGAGAAAAAAAATAAGATTGGGAGATTGAAAGATAAAGATTGAGATACAAAGAGATTGGGAGAGTGAGGAAGATATTAGGGTGAGAAAAAAAGAAACTTTAGTATTTATAACCCTATTTTAAAAAAAAAACGTTTTTTAGTTTGGTTTCAACTTATTCATTTGATTCGGTTTCAACCTTTGAAACCGATACCGAATTGAACCAAATTTTTTAAAAAATTTCTAATCATTTTTTTTTTACAGTTTGATTTTCTTGGTTTAATCAGTTTTATAGTTTTTTTGCTTATCCCTATGTGTACTTTTCGAATAAAAGAGAGAAAAGTAGTGGAAAAAATAACCACCGATGACAAAACACCAATCTTTCACCATTACGTGCTATTAAAATCCGGTAATGAAAACAGGATACCAATCAACCTAAAAATCCCATTTGAATGTCTATCAATATGGGTTTCCATTTGAAAGCCAATAATTCAATAATTCATATAGGATACCAATCATTCTAGCAACTCTATTTAGATGCCTATCAATCCATCATTCTAATTCAGAAGCCAATAATCTGGTAATCAAATTAGATATCAATTAATATGGCAATCCTAATTGGATGCTATCAATTTGATATTCCCATTCAAAAGCCAATAATTCAATAATCCCAACTAGATACCAATTAACTTGGCATTCCCATTTGAAAACTAACAAATATTTCATTTATTGGCATATCGTACAAACATACTTATTCTCTCAATTATCATCACGCAATTGTATATTTAAATAAATTATAGTTAATAATGAATCAATATATAAATAAAGAGATTAGGGTATAAAACACCTACCTAAAGTATATTGATGAACAATAATCCGTATTGTTCATATAGCCCCTCAGCCTCACATGCACCATCATTATCAATTATATTCTCATTTTATTTAGATTCATTTTTATTCTATATATGTATGTATGTATGTATATATATTCAAACTAATCTCTTATGCTATTAAACATCATATCTTTCTTATTCAATCCTTAATGACAGTTCAATCATCAATAAATAAATATCCAATAACACTCATTAAATACATTCTTCCACAACCATAACAATAAAGGCAATTATATCATTTTCAAGTTTTTAACTAATTGTAGTGTTAAGAGGAAGAATATGTTTTCTCTTAATTATGTTAAATTTAATATATTTCTTATCATTCGAAAGGTTAATTCAACATAATCTCAAATCCATTACATGTCAATTACTCATCCAAATTAAATTTTTGTTTTTCTTTTCCTATCTTGACCAATTCTATTATTAAAGGTGAGGTATAGTTTCTTCCAATTTCTCGATATCCAACCCTTACCCAATTATTTCTCATGACAATAATCATTTCCCCATCATAAATCAACACAATAACAATTAATTATTCACAATTTCATATTCAAATCAACACTAATACATTTAACAATTCATATAATTCAAAACCATTCACTTTAATCATTTAAATTGGGTTTCTTACCTCAAATGGATATTGAAACAAAAGAAAGATGCAAAAGAAGTCAAGGTTCTATTTACCTCTCCTCTCTCACCTTTCTCTCCCCACTTTAACAATCTCTTTAACTTTTTGAATTTCTAAAAAAACCCTTTGAATTCATCAAAATACCTTCATTACTCACTTTACAATCCCTCTAACCCCTTTTATCTTTACTGTTTTTTTAATTATTTTTTTTTTAAAAACAAATTCTCAAGAAAGTAGAAGGAAGAGAAAAAAACCATAACTCCTTTTTTTTTTCTAAGACTATTCTATTAGTTTCACTGCCTAATAAGACATTTACAATCAATTTTCAACTATTTAAAATTTGACCCCTCATTTATTTAGGATGAACTGGTCATCCATTTAGGTTGTTAAATGAATTGGTCAATCAGTTTCTTACTTAGTCCCCATAATTTTCTTCTTCTAAATCATGTAATATCAATTCAATCTTTTACCTATTGTAACACCTCACCTCACTAGCAAGATATTGTCCGTTTTGGCCCACAGGCCTCACGAATTTATTCTTGGCAGCCATGCATGGCTCCAAAATACATCTTACTAGTCAAGGTCAGCATGCTTACATAGATTCTCCCCCATGTCCTCACCTATCGATATGAGATATCACAATCCACCTCCTTTAAGGAGCCTAACGACCTTGTCGGCACCATCGAACAACTAGTGAGCCGGGTTTTGATACCAAAATATAAAACCTCATTCCACTAGCAAGATATTATCGGCGTTGGCTCTCGGGTCTCATGAATTTGTTCTTAGCAACCACGCATGACTTCCAAATACATTTTACTAGTCAAGGTGAGTATGCTCATATAAGGTTTTTTCCTAAGCCCCCCCCCGCCGATTTGAGATATTATATCTATGTTCAATCCCACCATTTTAAAATTTCAAGATCTTCCTAACTTTAGTTCTTTGGCTGGAGTTTATATATTGGATCGACTCAGGTCGATTTAGCTTAACCCAAAAAAATTAACATATTATTTTTTTAAACTATTTTTATTTAATTATATGATAGAAATAGACGCTCTTAAAATCAAGTATCAACCCAATATCAAGATGCTTGTTTGTAGTCATGATAACTCTATAATAAACGAACTAAAACAAATTATGAAATTTAATTCATAATCAATCTTATGTTTGAGGTTTAAGAAATAAATAAATAAAAACTCCGGTTAACTCACCAAATTTTGAACCAGGGTTATAGACTTAACTAGCTTTAATAACTATATGTTTTTTTTAAAATAATCTTGTATAGTTGTATTTAATAATATGATAAAAAAATACATTTATAAAAACAAGTACCCACCCAATTTTGGGTTGTTTTGTAAATTTCAAGCATTGTTTTCTAAACAAAGATCCTTTATAGTATTAAAAAAAATTATAATTAACATTAAAACAAAGTCTCAAGATTTTGTGTATGATTAAAGATAAAAAATTGATAAATGTGATAAAATTATATAAGAATTCATAAAACATCTCAAAAAACATTAGTTTTATATTAATTGAATATTCATGAGTTTTTTTTTTCATATTAGACACATAATAATTGAAAAATAAATGTTAACATTCCTATAAAAACCTATAATATTATTAAGAAATATGAATGTTTTTAATAATAATAGAAATAGATTGTTTAA
>NW_011502481.1:1913-15602 GCF_000495115.2 Populus euphratica | reverse complement strand
TAAAAATGTCTTCTAAAAAAAGAAAATAATTAAATTATCTTTTGGACTAAAATAAAAACTCCAAAAACTATAGGGATCATAAAAGAATAAAAGGGGTAGTTGGTGGATGAAAATGTACTTTCTCACGTGAATTTGAGATTGATCTTGAGGTCTCTCTTCGTTCTATTCTATGGTCCTGTTTTGTTGAATTTTATCTTTCTTGAATGAATTTTAACAAATTAATTATTAAATTATTCATAAAAGAATGAAATTAAAGAAATAATTAAGGATGAAATCATATAAAAAAAACTTATAGTTACTGTTGATTGCTGTAATGAAATGCCTAGCTGATTTAATATATTAAATAAATTTTTAGTAAAATGATTTTATTAAAAATAAATCATATATAATTTTTTTTCTTCATGCAACTAAATAAATTGTGTTATGCTTGATAAAATTGCTATATTCTATCCTTGAAAAATCTGTAAAAATGTCTTCTAAAAAAAGAAAATATAAAATGAGATGTTATTATAGCGAACAAGCTCTGGATTTTAAAATTTTTGTAGCAAACTAGATGATTAGTTTCCAAGTTTTCATCATCATCTACATCACATGTATTGTTCTTCGATAGCAAGCAACTGCTTTTCTTTTTTTCTTCCCTCATTTAAAATAGTGAGCGAGAAGGAAATGCTTTTGGATTCCTTGCTGCTACGTTTCCCAGCATTTCATGGCAGCAAAGAAGAGTAAAAAGGGGTATCAGAAAAACTTTCCATACAATCCTCGACTAAAATGTGAAGCTTAGAGCAGTGTTAGGATTTGCTGTGTGCTTTCGGAAAGGTTGGATAAAAAAACTAATTCAATTTATGTTCTAAAAGCTAATTGTTTTTTACATTTAAAACTGTGTTTGGTGCGTTTAATATGAAAATAATATTAAATTTATATTTTTTTAATAATTTTCAATAATTTTAACATCTTGATAAAAAAATTAAAATTATAATTATTTTAATATATTTTTTAAAATAATATTTTTATAAAATACCACTATCGCACTTAAAGAAGAAGAAGAAGGAATGTTTTAATTTAAAAGCTGAAATGTGACATTCTTTATTTTCATGGCTTGATCAATAGTTTTTTAAAATAATTTTTTATTTAAAAATATATTAAAATAATATATTTTTTAATTTTTTTAAAATTATTTTTAACATTATCACATTAAAAAAATTTAAAAACACAAAAAATTTAAATTTTAAAAAATAATGTTTTTTAAAAAAACATTTTTAAAATATAAAAACTTCAAAATAGATTTGTTGTCATAAAAATCTTCATCGTTGACAACAGGACCACATTATCAAAGTGGATCTACCGGTAAGATTTCAGAACAAATGGTCATGTGGGTGACTCTTGACTTGCGGACCTATGTCTTTGCTACTTTTTCGTTACTTGCAAGAATGTTTGCTTGGTCCTTGTCAGGTGCAGTGAGCCTGACAGGTAACCAAATGGTTCGAGGAATTACTATGAAATCAATGCAGAGGTGATGGCACACCAAACCTGAGAAAGAAGACAATATCGTGTCTATGTATCCTTATGCTTTTCTCGATTCAAGGAAACACAATCAAAACCTATATTTTTACATAATATCTCGTCACAGCAATTCTTAGACCTTTCGCTCAGCAAAAGGAGCATTTCAAACTGTTCAAAACTTCAGAGAATAATCATCTTGCAGTTCATTTAAATACTGACAGCAATATATGCTTTCTTGAGAGAAACCACAACGAGGATCATATTCCAATTCCCAAAGGTTTTGTAACCCCAAAATACTGGGAGAGACTTATTGGAGGTAGCTCAGCAATCAATGGAAATGCAGGTCTCCGCAACCAAGGTGTTATCAACTTTGTTAACGAATGGATTAATCTTGACCCAAACAAGAGAGAAGACAGAGGCCAACAGCACTGACCAGAGAACAACAATGGTTGGTGTTCTGTTTTGGCGACCCATTAGACCTTTAAGGAATGGATAGAGATGAAGAATCACCCAGAAAGCAAAGAACACCTTGCCAAAGAGAGGCCCCCATGCTTCATATCCTTTGTTAAGTGCATCAGAGAATCCAGCAACAACACCAACAATATTGATAATGAGAAGTGTTGTTGGAGGAATCAAAAGTGTTGTCCACTTGACCATATATAGCTCCCCAAATTCTGTATCTTCGGCTGCTTTGGCTGTGACAGTGAAGTTCGTATCGATGCCAGCCAACATTTTTAAGAATCCCTGGAAGACCGCAAAGAGATGGGCTGAAACACCTCCGATCACCCAGAATTGTTCATTACGCCATAAATCTTCAATGCTGACACCACTCCATCTTAGCTCAAGCACCGCAGTTACAATGATGGAGATAAAGAGGCCAAGAAACAGCATACTTGCCAGGTTTGAGAGCTGGATCAGTGACAAGGTACAATACATATTCAGTCCCTTTAGCACATGATTACTAGTGGAACATGAACTGTAGATTGAATTTGGCAAACTGTGATTTTTAATATCGCACAGAAAATTGGTGACGCAGAATAGCAAACTAGTAATAGTATGCATAGTTCAATGGCTTGAGAAGCATTGTTCCAACTTCTACCTAGCAAAACATTTTAAATTTGCCCTAAGAATAACTCACAAGTAAAGAGACATGATTTTGCAACCATTTTTCATTCTAGGATGAGAAAAGGAAGATCATAAAAATTACCGTTGGTATGATGAATTTTCCGGTGAGCAGACAAACTGCAGGAATTGTGCAGTAGGCAATGAGAGGGAGGGATGTAAATGGGTACACAATGGTGTTTATATACGCAAGCCTTTGGAGCCATTTAAGACGGCCTCCTCCGAAACCGTACCAGAGGGGACAGTGTCTGCTAAAGAAAATTTCCACAGAACCAAGAGCCCATCGGAGGACCTGGTGCAATCTATCAGACAGGTTGATGGGTGCAGATCCTTTGAATGCAGGCCTTACAGGCATGCAGTAAATTGATCTCCATCCTCGGCAGTGCATCTTGAAGCCACTTAAGATATCCTCAGTGACTGATCCATATATCCAACCAATCTGAGAAGACACAATAAAAAGGTTTAAAATCGACAATACAACCAAGCCAACTAGGTCCAAACTGAAAACCACCAGCATAATTCCTACTTGAATGTTAATGCAATAGAAGGTCACATCATGTTTTCAACTAAAAAATCAAGAATTCAAGATTGAAATGACAGTCTAGGGTAGAAAATGCTGTGAATATTCAATTTAGTATTGTGATTGTGATAATAATTGTTTTTTAAAATAATTTTTATTTAAAAATATATCTAAATAATTTTTTTTATGTTTCACCTCTTTTCCCCATTCAGTCTTCTCTTCGTAGCCACACCCTATGACATGAATTGCTTCCTTGATGAGTGTTGATGAGTTCGCAGACTCAGGTACTCCTCCATTCTCCATTAGCGTAGACTCAATGAAGACAGAAGATAAGCCAAAAGTTTTCTCAAAGCTCAACTGGGAGATCAGCATTGACCTTTCATGCTCATCATAATCTGCAGGAGAAAAGGCCCCAGTATAACTTAGTGAGTGAAAATTCTGTTAACCTATCATCTAATCCAACTCTCTTAAAAAATTTAAACTTACTATCAATCTCTGTAAGATTAAATATGGCAGCATTGAGATCCTCTCTTTTTGCATCTCTGTAAACCTCAGCTGGATCTTGAGCAGGCTTCTTCTTTGAGGGGCAGCAACATGAGAAGCAGGATGAAGAATCCTTTCCCTTGCGTAAGCTGGGCATAGAAGGAGGCCCGTAGCCGTAAAGTGCTTGCCTATTGAAAACACAACCAGTTCCTACATATACTGGTCCTTGAATGCCATCCAACCCCTTCATGTTAACCTGACAATAGAATAGAAAGAATTGTCAGAATTCAAAAGGCTATAAACAACAGGAGCCAGGATATTATGGCAATGTTGTATTATTTTCAAAATCAGCATATTGTTGCCTAATTTTCCACTTCTTCCACTTTCTGCTCTGAGTAAAACATGTGTTGCACATCTGTCTGTCGATAGGAATTGGGAGAGCAAAAAGATTAATGATAAAGAGGATTTGAAGGGCCGATGTATCTATCTGAACTTCATTGTAGATTAACTTGAAATAAGTTTGAAGATACTGATTTCTGTCATTTATTTAAATAAGAAATAATTTCTAAACTTAAATATTCACATGACCTGAAAAGACCAACTTCCATACCCATCAAATGACCTAGCTATTTAAAAACTTCAGGATAAAAAAAAAAATGGAAGAAAATGTTTCTGCTACTCTAGTTTTATTTCTTTTTGAGAATTATAATCCAGATAACTTTACCATTTTATGTTCAAATTGAAAAGAGGAGAAGATTAAGCTCGATTTAGCCTTACATCAAAGAAAACTACGTTACGATTGGCGTAGCGATCACTCTTATCTATGCCATCAAACCTCTGAGGGAACTGCACATAGCATACATCTCGACCTACTTGTGGGTCCATCAGGATGCACATTGCCTCTCGAACAGCCTTGCTATTGTTTACATAGTGATCACAATCAACATTGAGGATGTAGGGAGCATTTGTGAGAACTGCAGACACTCTCACCTGTATAAAGCCATTCGTGAAGTGTTAGTCCAACTCCAACACGAGGTTCATATGAAGCCTTACCAATCTTAAATTATTTGTACAAACCAGAGCATTTTCTGCACCAGCCTTTTTGTGGTGCTGGTAGCCAGGTCTCTTCTCCCTGGAGACATATACTAGACGAGGTAGTTCATTTCCTTCAATGTCACGAGCTCCAGTATTTCCAAGGAAGACCTGTCAAGAAAACGGCCATATATGGTTATTGAATTTTCAGATAACATGGAGTCACTTTCATGGAAGAGTTTTATGGATGTGTCAAATAGACTGGAGTCGCAGGATCACATGGGCTTCTAATAAATATTGAAGGAACACATAAAAGATCAGTATCTTGCTCAGAAAAGAAATGCAAAAATTGGGCCATAGGATTTTATTTCGAAGCCTTGAGGATTCTGAATTCAAAAAAATGTTTCAATTATTTCATAAATTCCAAATAAACCACTGTCCCTTAGATTACTAAATGCATCAGGAATCTTTCTATGGTAATTGCAGCTTTAAGCCAGAGAATTTTCACATCTTAGATGTATCATGAAATCAATTTTGAAAATTTAGATAACAGTAGTGCAGATCCTTTATTTCTCTTGATCTTACTATAGTAGCAGGGATATTAAAGATATCCTGTTGATCTCATTATCTTCAAAAGGTTAAACAGCTTTACTGAACCAATTAGCAATAGACTTTCTACCCAGTACTAACATGAAAAATCAAGCAAGATTCAAAAGCCAATGAAGATTTCAACCTGAATCATGCCAGGATGATCACGTGTGTTATTCCCAGGCCAAGGTGTTCCATCTTGCATAGTCCATCCTTCTTCAGGTGTTTTCTGAGCCTTTGCTACCAGGGCATTAACTCGGACTTTGTACTCTTCATAATCCCTCTGAAACAAAATAGAAGGACATGACAAATGACTTGTAACCAAAACCAATTACATAATGCCTTTTCAGAAAGGATGAGTATTTGAGAATTGTGTAATAAGAGCTCAGAGCTTACTTTCATTGCTCTACGTTCTTTCACGAAAGAAGGTTGAACCTTGTCTTTCAAGTAATCAATTTTCTGTGAGAAGTAAAACTCCGGTGCTCTTGGTTCAATTGAGTATTTTTTGCAGAACGGAACCCACTTCCTTGCAAACTCAGCTGTTTCTACCAGAGATTCAAATGTAAGCATAGCTGCACCATCATCAGACACGTAGCAGGAAACTTTATCGACGGGATAGTCCACAGCAAGGATGGAAAGGACTGTATTGGCAGTGATCAATGGCGGTTCTTTCAGTGGATCAACAGTACTCACGAAAAAATCCACACCAGCAAGCTGAGAAGGCTCACCCTCTCTTTCATACCTGGTATGGCATTGTGAACATCATATCATTTACACTTCGATCAGCACATTGTACGGGTGCATTTATGTTTTCTGCAGTTATTTTGTGCTCTTCCTACATGTACTACCTCTACGTTATTATGTGTATTGATATGCACAGCAAACTTAGCCCTGCCAACACCTCGACATGAAGAAATGGATAAACAGCTATTGATAAAGGTTGGAAACTAACAGTTGTATTTGTTTTTGAGTCTCACAGAAGGTAAGGTTGTATGCGTCGTATAGCTAATGTTTGTGAGCCACTTTTAGCAATAAAAAAAAGAAAAAAGAAGATGGTAAATTATGCAGATGACGGTGATTTTGTGTCAAATCATAATCTTCAGTTTTTAAAGGCTTTACTAGTAACATGAGATTTTTTGATTCCATATAGTGTACCTTGCAGACAGCCTTTCGATAAACGTTTCTCTATTGACAGGATTCCACTTGGGGAACTGATCCAACACCCAAGAAAATGCAAACCAGATCTCACATATGACAGAAGTAAGCCACAGGCCAAAGGCACTATCGACAGGATTTGTTATTCTGTAGTGGAAGAAGAGGCCCAGAATGACCAGTCGCATAATGATCACGGCTCTGTATGGTGTGAGTTTGTTGCGTGGAATTGGATAAACAATTGAAAGCGGCTCCGAAGCCTCTGCAGACCTGCAAATTGGAAAGGAAACATCAAATGAAAGACGCCTTGGCATTGATTCTTTTGTTTCGACTTTAATGAATAACTGTTGGATGAGACATTTAACCATCAACAGTTGATAAAAAGCTTCAAGTAGCTTGCAAGACCTTACAACATGATTAATTTGAAAACACCATCTTTATTCCTTCAAGTTTAGATACCTCGATCTCAGTCTTCTCCTTGTGCAGTGTTTCAAAATCAAATAAGCCATGTTTTTGTACTTACGGTTTCTCTTCCATCTGCTGTTCCGTAGGAACTTGAGCTGGTTCATTTTCAGCCTTAGGACTACTCTTTTTCTTCTTGTTCTTTTTATCCTTCCAACTCTCCACCCGATTCTTCCAAATTGGATTCCCATATTCATCATTCATTTCTTCACAAAAACATAGGATGCGATAGATAACCCCAAATAAAAAAGAAGAGAGTTCAAGAAAAACAAAATGATCTTTAGAAAAAGCAAGGTCACTAACCGCTATCCACAGTGGACACACTACTGATATGTCTAGCATGAATTCCGACATCCTGTACGAACCAAGGTTAATTAAACAATGCTGCCAGAATCCCAACATTTGAAACATTATATATATAACACGCAGCAGGCTTAAAACTTCATGGATGAAACTAGAAAAAAACTTGATAGTTCTTCTTGAGTTTCTTTAAATCAAAAATTAAAATAAAATCATGAGTCTCTTATGCATCATTTAACATTTTATGAAATAGTTATACCTGAGAATCGTTGAAGTGAGATGCCATTGTGGATTGATTGCCAGACCCCTTCTTTTCTACATCATCCAGCAAGTTCTCTGGAGAAAGCAGGCATAAATTAGCATATGAATAGTAAATAAAGAGGTGCGTGACAAGCAAATGGAAGGGATTTTCAAGAATAGGAACCACTATGAAAGTTTCAAACCCTGAAATTAAACCGCATAGTAAAAAGAAAAAAATCTGACACATTGATTTACCAGACCATAAGAATGTATTAACAAAATCAGCAAAAGATAACTTCAAGATGGGGGTGGTACCATCATATGGCGAGCCACACCGCAAGCAAACTTTCCGGCCCTCTTTGATTTCAAACTCAAAACAAGACTTGCACATGGGATAGTTACACTCATGGCAAGCCACAAATAGCTCACCATTGGCATCATGCCCCACCTGTTCACCACAGGTATGGCATATAGGAGCCCCAGATTCCATCATCCTGCTTATTACCACTTTACCAGCTCTATACAACTCCAATTCTTCAATTCTTTCAAGAGGGTCTTCCTCTGCTTCCTTCCAATCTTTTGTTTTGGCCTTGTTTTTATATCAAATACCCTAACCAAAGCTAGGGTGTGTTGGTGTCTTTCAGAGGGTGGTACTGACATTTTTGTAATGGCGAAGAGAAGGTTGAGGGTGGTGGGTTGGTGAGGTATGGCGGTTGGGGAGTTAGTGTCATGTGTTTTGCAGAGAAACACAAGTGAGAAGCAACGTCTATTTTT
The DNA here is from genome assembly GCF_000495115.2 of Populus euphratica. Classification (NCBI taxonomy): domain Eukaryota; kingdom Viridiplantae; phylum Streptophyta; class Magnoliopsida; order Malpighiales; family Salicaceae; genus Populus; species Populus euphratica. The sequence goes on along the minus strand of NW_011502481.1, from coordinate 7,429 downwards.
TGGGGTGCAAGTGACTAATTTTGAAAAATTTGCGGGAAATTTAAGGAAGGTTTCTGTTGGGCAGAGCACATCTTCAACTAACAAACTTTCAATACAAGTCATCAATACATGATCTTGGGCTGGGATGCCATGTGAACAGAAAACTGGCAGGATCCAGATGGTCTAGTGTCTAACATCGGCATGGTTCCCATAATCATCAATCATCAATCATCATATCAATGTGTCAGGGTAGTTCTCTCTCTGAAACGGAAAAAATAGAAAGAAACGTAGAATGGAGATCTCTTTTACGACGCTGAGCCCACATATCTGGTTGTTGGTCCACTAATAGGTACAGGATTAACAGTTTATGGCTACATAATTGCAATACCAGAAACGGCAGTTTGCAACTTCGAATCAGACTATAAAGAGTAACCCCAGAACAAATGATGGGCATAAATAAGTGACTATAGAACCCATCTCTTGTTAAATTTACATAATATGCATTTGTTTTGTAACTTCTTTTGCAAATTGCTAGACCAGAAGTGAACAAAGCCATTCAACGAACCGGAAACTATCGTCTCCTGAACAGAATCAAGGCATGCTCTCCAGACTATGATGTTGTAGCTCTAATCTAAGAAACAGAATTGACCTCTACTACTTTTTTTGCGTCACAAATAACAAGTTTTCTGAATCAATTGGAGTTTTACGGAACCAATTGACCTGCCAGAATGGAAAGTATGAGATGAAAGGATTCTAACACGAGCAAAAGACAATAAAAATTGACCTTTTTCTCAAATCAATGTTAAGACATAGAAAATCTTCGTTGCCATCGGTCTGCCCTGCTTCATGATATTTGGAGCAATCCCACATTTTCACTGATCAACTTATCATTTCCACCGATCAACTTATCATTTCCACCAGAAATTATCAGGTTCCTCTTCTCCCCGAAGTTTGAAAATGTGACACAGGACACAGCAGCAACATAGCCACCCACATAGTAATCCAAATGTAACCTATTTCTTGCAAAATCTCAAGATTCTCTTCCTTACTTCTATCACGACCTGAATCCCGAATCCATGACCGGCACATAGGCAATGTTTCCCTTCAAGGTTCCATACCTATGCGAACCCAAACTTAGAAATTTATTCTAACTCAATCAGAATTCAACGCAACATTAATAACAAAATCAACTTCATAATATAATTGAATTGTCTTAATACAAGAGTCAATATAATTTCATAGTTTCGGAGCACTAATTAGACATAAAGAAAAATGCACGGATTACAACCAAAAGAGCAGGTTCTGAAGGTCCAACAAAAGTGACCTGTTATCAAGCTATAAGCCTGAAAATGATAAATAATGAGAGTGTGAGTTCAACAACTCAGTGAGTAGATAATGTTCAATACACACACACGAGATAATACAATAATGAGAAATATATATATAAGTATGGATTTAGGGTCTTATAAAAAGGTTTCTCAAATAGGCCATAACAAGAATATAATATGGTAAAATCATCAGAAAATCAAAATGCAATGAGCATGAGGCTCCGTACTGTGGGATGATCAGTCCATACAGGTTGGTGACTCCCCCGACCAACTAGGGTTCAGATATGATGTGCACAAAGACTAACATTACCCTGTTACCATAAGTATTCTGACTAACATACCATAGAGCCATAATCATAATCAAACAAACATATTAATATCTCAAGACTCAACTCATGACATCAATCAAATGAGGAGCTATCAATTCAGAAGTCAATCCAAAATACATACTAGTTCATATCAAGAATTCGGATTCAACAAATGATCATGCTTCTCATAACAAGGATAATAATCACCATATATATTATCAAGAAGCATGATCCAATTCATATTAACAAATCAAATATTTATAATATTTCTCATGCATATAGAAAATTATCCACTCACCTGACTCGAAAGCAAACAGAAATCAAAAGCAGACACCGAAGAAAATCCTACTAACGTCCTGCCGGTAGAATATCAGGATTATCCGAATACAAAGGAGACATATTCAAGAATGACTCAAAAGAATATATAACCTATTTAATACACTTATTTAAGGATGTATTTCATAACCCTATATATTTTTGAACTAACTAGTTATATTCCAAAAACCAAAAAATTAACAGTTTTCTCAAAATCTAATCTATAATAAAACAAATAATAAAATTGATAATACTTCACTAACTAACCCTTAATTATTCATCAAACCCATATGCAAAAGCTAATATTATAGCCAGGGACTAATCTGTAATTTCTCATATTTTTAAGGGTCAAATTGTAACTTTATCCATTTGGAGGACCAAACTAAAATTATCATAAATCAATGACTATACTGAAATTATGACCATAATAAATCCTCATTTCTGTCCAGATCATCTCATTATACTCCAGGGACCATTCTGGAATTTTATCAAATTTTTAGGGTTAAATGGTAATCTTTGTCAAATTGAAGGACCAAATTGCAAGTGTTAAAATTTCATAACTATACAGGAATTTTGCCCATAATTTATCTTTTATTCTGTTCAGAATCTCGGAATATGCCCCAGGGACCAATCTGTAAATTTTTCAAAGCTTGGGGACTAAACTGTAATTCCCACAAATTGAAGGACCAAAATGAATTTTCATCATCTTCAACCTCCAACCCAGAATTTCAACAGAAACCCACTGTTCTTTCCTTATTTCTAACATAATTTCACCATTCAAAAAAAATCATAACTCAAAATCATCATCTTTCAATTCAATCTCTGAAAATCCACCAAATAATCCATTACCTATAACAATCAACCCATAACATTCAATTAATTCATCAATCAAACCCAAAACACAAATTTTCAAAACCCTAATATTTATCAAAACCAAAATTAAAACTTAATCAACACATATTTATATATAATCTTACCTTTAAACTTATTTCCTTCAACTCTTTTCTATTTTTCTTCTAATTTCCCTCTTTTCTCTTCTTCTTCATTCTCCCTTCTCTCTCCTGCCGATTCTCTCTCAAATTTCAGATCACTTTTTTTTGTTTTTTTTTACTTTCTATTTATATTTATTAAGTTTTTGTTGAATTACTACACTACCCCTCATTCATTTATATCCACACTTTAAGCCACAAAGGGCTTTATTGTATTTTCCTACTCATTTATTCAAAACATTACAATCTCCCCACCTTATAAAAGTTTCGTCCTCGAAACTTAATAAGAAAGATTGAATACTTACTGAGATTATCGAAAAGATGAGGATACTCCTCACGCATTTTATCCTCGAGCTCCCATGTCGCTTCCTCACGTGAATGACCCTTCCATTGCACTTTCACTGAAGCTATATCTGCGTAACTCTTTTGTCTGCTCTGAGCTGTTTGAAGCTTATTTCTAATTACCTCTATTTTCTTTGAGGTAATCTGAATCAACTCTGGTCCCATTAGCCTCTTCTCACCAATCTCAAACCAACAAACCAGTGATCTACACTTCCGACCATACAAAGCCTCATAAGGTGCCATTTCTATGCTAGCCTGATAACTGTTGTTGTAAGCAAATTCCACTAATGGTAGGAACTTACTCCAACCAACTCCAAAATCCATAACACAAGCCCTTAACATATCCTCCAAGATCTGAATAGTCCTCTCAGACTGACCATCTGTTTGTGGGTGAAAAGCTGTACTCAACTGCACTTTAATACCCATAGCTTCTTGGAATTTCACCCAAAACCGCGATGTAAACTATGGACCTCTATCTGACACTATCGAGATTGACACTCCATGCAACCATACAATCTCACTAATAAACAATTCCGCCAACTTTGCATATCCATAAGTAATCTTAACTGGCAGAAAATGGGCTGATTTTGTCAACCTATCAACAATCACCCATATCGAATTATAACCCTCCTGACTCTTAGGCAATCCTGTCACAAAGTCCATTGTGATCCTTTTCCACTTCCATTCTGGAATCAACAATGGTTGAAACAATTCAGGAGGCTTTTGGTGTTCACCCTTTACCCTCTGACAGGTCAAACACCTAGAAACAAAGTTTACTACATCAGCCTTCATCCTATTCCACCAATAACATACCTTAAGGTCTTTATACATTTTGGTGGAACTTGGATGCATTGTGTAAACTGTCTGATGTGCTTCTACCATCAATTCTCTCCTTAGATCATCTACATCAGGTACACAAAGCCTATCTCTATATCTCAGTACATCATCATCACCTATCACAAAACCTGCAGCCTTACCCTGCTCAACATCATTTCTGATCCTAAGTAGTGAATCATCCTTCTTTTAAGCTGCTTTTATCTTATCAAACAAATATAACTTAACCTGAAAATGAGCAATTATTGCTCTAGCTTTACTAAGATCAAATCTGACTCCTTCATCCACTAACTCATACAGCTCCTTAATCAGAGGTCTTTATACCTCCTGAATATGAGCTAAGCTCCCTAATGATTTTCTAATCAAAGCATCAACAACTACATTTGCCTTACCCGAGTGGTAATGTATGGTACAATCATAATCCTTTAGCAGTTCCATCCATCTCCTCTGCCTCATGTTTAGATCTCTCTGCTGAAAGATATATTTCAAACTCTTGTGATCTGTAAAAATCTCACAAGTTTCACCATACAAGTAGTGCCTCCAAATCTTCAAAGCAAAAATGACAGCCGCCATCTCTAAATCATGTGTAGGATAGTTCTGTTCATGCTTCTTCAACTGCCGTGAAGCATAGGCAATAACCTTGCCATGCTATATTAGAACACATCCTAACCCCACTCTCGAAGCATCACAATACACTATGTAACCACCAAAACCTGATGATACTGTTAGAATAGGCGCTGTAGTCAATCTTTCTTTTAACTCCAAGAAACTTTTCTCACAAGCTTCAGACCACTGAAACTTAACATTCTTCTACGTTAACTTAGTCAATGGTGTAGAAATCTGAGAAAAGTTCTCCAAAAATCTCCGATAATAGCCGGCCAAACCTAAGAAAATTCTAATCTCTGTTGCTGAAGTAGGCCTAAGCCATTGCTTAACTGCTTCAATCTTTTGAGAATCAACCTCAATCCCATTCCTTGACACTACATGCCCAAGAAATGATACACTCTCCAAACAAAACTCACTCTTTGAGAACTTATCATACAACTGATGATCTCGCAGAGTTTGAGGCACCATTCTCAAGTGCTGCTCATGCTCCTCTTTAGACCTCGAATACACCAAAATATCATCAATAAAAACTATCATAAATTGATCAATAAACTGACCAAACACTCTATTCATCAAATCCATAAAAGCTGCTGGTGCATTCGTCAACCCAAAAGACATCACTAAAAACTCATAATGACCATACCGAGTTCTAAAAGCTGTCTTTGAAATGTCTATCTCCCTAATTGTCAACTGATGATACGCAAATCAAAGATCGATCTTAGAAAAGAATTGAGCTCCTTGCAACTGATCAAACAAATCATCAATACGAGGGAGTGGGTATCTATTTTGAACTGTCACCCGATTCAGTTGTCTAT
>NW_011502481.1:0-1563 GCF_000495115.2 Populus euphratica | reverse complement strand
TTGAGTGAACTTCAGATCATACTTATCCACTGTCATGCTCCCCTGAGATAGCCTCTTAAACTCATAAAGTCGAGCATCCCTAACATTTTGAGGAAGAAACCTGTCTAAGAACATGGAACTAAACTCCTTCCATGTCCACTGAGCATCTACTCGTCTTGCTCTTTTCCTAGACTCAAACCAAGAGATTGTCACATCTCCTTCCAACCTGAACGATGCCAAACTCACAGCTCGGTGGCCTGTACATTCCAAAGCTTCACACCATTGCCAAATATCATCTAGGAACCTCTGAGGATCCTCTGAACTGTCCATCCTAGTAAAAATAGGAGGTGCTAACTTCATAAAGTCATTTAACGACACATTAACTCCCTGAACAGTGTGGGATGTCGAGGTTACATCTCTATCCCTTCTTCTCTTTTTCTCCATAGAAAACTCTATCCAAGTCCGCACAACCTGGCTAAGTTGCTGAACCTCTGTAACAGGCTCAGGGTCAGCAATCCCCACACCTATTTCATCAACCATATCTTCCTCTTCTATCTCTTAAGGCTCTTCCTCCACTAGTGAAGGTACCTCCTCAACATGTTGAAGCACAGGTGCACCGCGCCTCTTTCTCTGCCTTGCGGTTCTTAACCTCACAATTAGGACATCATCCTGATCATCATCTACTCTAATAGTATCAGTTATTCGTCTTTTCCTCGACATTTCCTAAAATAAAAGTTAGAGCACTTAATTCATGCTAGAACAATAACATGATAATTATCACAAAATTATAGGAAAACATATCTGTCATAAGGAAGAAGACATGCTTGATGAGAATTCAAAATTTCAAAACCAACAAACAAGACAATACTGATCCTAATGCTCCACTTATTATGAAATTAATTATACTATTGTTTCTTTAACCTAAAGCTCTGATACCAAGTTTGTCACGACCCGAATCCCGAATCCATGATCGGCACATAGGCAAGGTTCCCCTCCAAGGTTCCATACCTATGCAAACCCAAACTTACATACAAACTTATCCTAACTCAATCAGAGTTCAATGCAGCATTAATAACAAAATCAACTTCATAATATAATTGAATTGTCTTAATACAAGAGTTAATATAATTTCATAGTTTTGGAGCACTAATTAGACATAAAGAAAAATGCACGGATTACAATCAAAAGAGCAGGTTCTAAAGGTCCAACAAAAGTGACCTGCTATCAAGCTATAAGCCTGAAAATGATAAATAATGAGAGTGTGAGTTCAACAACTCACTGAGTAGATAACGTTCAATACACACACACACACGAGATAATACAATAATGAGATATATATATATATATATACAAGTATGGATTTAGGGTCTTATAAAAAGGTTTCTCAAATAGGCCATAACAAGAATATAATATGGTAAAATCATCAGAAAATCAAAATGTAATGAGCATGAGGCTCCGTGCTATAGGATGATCAGTCCATACAGGTTGGTGACTCCCCCGACCAACTAGGGTTCAGATACGATGTGCACAAACACTAACATTACCCTGTTATCATGGGTATTCTGACTAACATACCATAGAGCC
>NW_011500148.1:305246-321018 GCF_000495115.2 Populus euphratica | reverse complement strand
TAGTTGAAAATACAGAAGAAGACAAATCATGAGAGAGAAAGAAAAGGAAATAAACAACTTGATGCATGAACCTGACAGTTCATGAAGTTTCCCATGGATGCACCTTTACTTGGCATGAATTGAAGGATCTCAACAAGTCAACACACACAGAGAGTAGCTTGTGACAGATCAACCGCGCGCCCATCTTCATGAATTGCAAGTTTCAATCCTCAACTCTGATGTCCTGTTGTCCAATGGCACAGGAGGTTTATTTTAAGACATAAGTGACTCTGACTTCGTTAAACTACTATAATATTGCCAATTATTACAATAATGTTTCATTTACTAATAATATATATATTGTCGCTGTTTTTGGAGTGGTAGAAAAGTATAAAAAGTTGGCTGTTAGATTTATAAGCTACAATGACGTCTTGAATTAGGAAATAATACTTTTTTTGTGTGTGTGTGGTTGATTTGCCGGGTCTTGACTTCTCAATTCAAATAATATATTGAATACACGTTGTTGTTCTTCAGTATTAGTGTTGTTTTTGTACTATTCCCTACAATTTACCCCCTTCCTAATAAAAAATAAATAATAAATAATAACAACAACAATACTAATGATATAGTAAAAGCTGACTAAAAAAGATTCCAAGTAGATATAGAAAAATTAGGCTAAATTTTGGGATAGATTTGAAGCATAGTTATATCATATTGTATTCAATACTAAAAAGATAATGTAGATTTAAAATCAAATTAAATAATTATATGTAAAAAAATAAAGTTCATGGATAGAATTAGAATTTCAATAGATCAATTTGATTTAATAATAGGTCAAATTAAAAGTTTAATTATGTTTAAGAATTTATTTTAATAAATTAAGAATTTAATTAAGTGCAAAGACTTAATGATATTTTAAATTAGTCAAATTAATTTTATTAGGGATTTAATTGATAAAAAAATAAATTTAGGATCCAATTTGAGCTTAATTTAAAAGTTTAGAATTTTAGAGAACCAAACTTAATTTTTATAAAGCTAATTGATTCAAATCAGAAGTAAAATTGCAAAAATAATTAGAAATTTAGGTTAAATTGAGGGCTAGATTGAAGAAATTTACAACCAATGACCTTTGTGAAAAAGTTACCAAACTCTAGGGATTAAATTAATCGAACTTACAGGTGAAATTAAGGTTTAATTTATAAAAATCCAAAATCAATGATCAAAATAAATAAGATGTTGAAATTTAGGGCTAGTGTTGAAGTTCAATAAGGGTAAAATTGCATAAAATTAAAAATTTTAAGTCAATCAGGGGTGTAGTTAAAGGAATCAAAAGCTAAAAGATTAAATTGAACTTTTTCCAAATCCCTAAATTAAAACTCTAAAATCATTTTATTTAAATGAAACAACGTGTTTTTTTTCCAAAACGATGTTGTTTTTTACCCAAACAATAAAATAAAAAAAAATAGACCAGACAATACACTATTCATCCTCTTCTTCTTTTGTCTGAAGAAGTCTATTTTTAAAGTGCATTTAATGATTTGTTTTTTCATTAAATTTGACAAAACATATGCTAATATAATGATTTGACATTTGACTACAATCTGGTATGGTTCTTTCAAGCTAATTGACATAACAACCATTGTGACACTATTACAAAAAAGCCAACTCATGTAGTTTTTAGTTGCCAACTTTTTCAGTTCATGATTGCATCTTTGAGCTAATAGTTAAGATCCTTATCAGTTGAATCAAGAGCTAAGATTTGTACTTAATAAATAAAAAATGTTTCTCTTCCACCTCTTATAAATAGGCTTGGATTCCAAGCATTGAAGGAGGACAAATTTGGGTGTAAAGTTGGCCAAAAATCAATTGTTTCTTAGTTTTTTCCTTCTCCGCTAGCCCTCTACTTCCACCGTGCCTTTGTTGTCATTGCCATCACTAGTTACACGTCGAGCATCTGAGCACCACCAATTAGCTATCCCTCACAGTAGGTACCCCCTCCCACGCCCCCAACCCTGACCGCAAATTTAAGTTTTGTATGAAAATGCTGAAACTGAAAATTTAAATTTTGTATGAAAATGCTGAAAAATTAATCACATGGTCACTAGGCCAGGTCAAAGCAGTGACCATGTGAAACTAGACTAGACCTATTTCAGACTAGCCTACAAAGCTAGCCTTGGTCTAACCCAACATTTCTTTTAAAAAAGAAAGAGGTTGTAGGGTCGTCAGTTGACCCAACCAAACTAGAGTTGACTTATTTCAGCCTATCTTGAATGGTTGGGTTGGGTGCATCCCAATATATTTAATAATAAAATAAAATAAAAAATAAAAATGTGTATATAAAAAAACTTTAAATTTTTCAAGGGGCATTTAAAAATATGTGTTGGTTCCTACATGTCTTTCCAATAATTTTATATAATATTAGGTTATAGACTTATACTGTAAGATACAAAATTGATAGTAAAAATATCTGATTTTCTTCAAAAAAAATTTAAAATAAAAAAAATTAATTTTCTCTTTCAAAAAAATATGTTTCTGTCTTCATGTATACAACCAAATCCTAAAAATATTTCATGTATATTTTCAAAAAAGATAAAATCATATTTTTATCATGTTTTAAAAATACAAAAATAAATATTATAAGAAATTTATGATTATCTATTAGAGTTTGTCTAAAATACAAAAAAACAAAGCATAGCAATTATTCTATTCGAAATGTTAAGAATTAGTTATATTTAGAAAAGAAATGTAAGACTAAATTTATACCTTAAAACAGTTAAATTTTAACCTAATAAGATAAAGATTTTCTCATGAAAAAAATCTACCTTAAACATTGGACATTGTCAAAAGATAAAAACATGACCTAGAAAAACAATCAAAAAATAATGTAACTTATATTAAGTGTGTGTACTGGAGGTGATGTGTCTTTCTTTTATATAACTAGTCTTTTATATAGACCCTTACATACAATTAGATTTTCTAGTGACTATAACATTAGGTGATGATTCCTGAACCTTATAATTATAATTTTATAATTACCCCAAAACTCTCTTTTCAATACCATCTCAGAAGATAGACCTGCCATTCTCGATATTGTACATGTCATGGTAAATAAGATCATATAACAACATGTGTGCACACGCGCAGATATATATTAAAATGTAAAAATCATTACTAAAAAATTAACTAACATATTTTAATACTCATGCACTAAATATAATTGCCGAAAGAAAAGTGAATAAATAAATAAAAGTTGAATACATTGTTATATAACTTCTTTCTTTAATCATTAAAAATTAATAATCACTAAGTCCATTCTTAATAATAAAAGAAACCATGGAGGTTTATTACAATATGTATAGAATGATAAGCTCATATTTGATATTTAAAAAAAAATCAACTTTTTTCATATATTAGTTTTTTTACTGTGGCTTCACATGTGTGATATTCAAATTTTATATTTTTATAAATTAAAATAAAACAATTTTTATTTATAAAGATATCTTTTCATTAATTTTACATGCAAAAAATTATCTCATAACAATTTTAATGATATATTTTTTTAAACTAATTTTTTAAAATTACAATTAAAATTGTTTTTCATAAACCTATTTTCTTACCCTATGACTACAATACCAACTCTTAAAAATCTACCTCGTAATCACAAACTCAAAAGTCTAATACGCCCAGAATTGATTCTCATGGATCATAGAAAACACCACGAAATAAACCTCACAAATACTTTAAAGATTGCTTTACAACTTGTTGGAACTTCATGCAGTGCTATTGTGCTACTGTCGTGACTCTCCTCCCAAAGAAATAATCGAAAACTCTTATTTAAGTACTTGCTTATGTCAATTTTGTATTCTAAAATAATTCAAATCCAATTTTGAAAAGGAAAATTACCAAATAGTTAGTCAAAGTGTATTAGATGATTATAATTACCCCATAATTATCTTATCTTAGGCTTGAATATTCCACAGACTTTATATGAGTCTCTATATCTGCAAAATTATAATAGAAATCTCCTTGATTATATTTCCAATATTAATATCATAATAGTGTAATAAATCCCTTGTGTTCATAGAATTCAATACATCTAATAAGGAATGCATTTTCTCTTTCATTTAGTAATTAATAGCAATCTCTATTATATTATTTTTTAATTAATATAATTAAACCAGACTACATGTACTTCAAGTTAAAATCATAATTGAACAGCAATTAATTATGCCGTGACATGCTCGGCACGTTAATTTGTTTATGCTTGTATTCTTTTGTTCTTCTTTTTTCTTAATAAGAAAAATGGAAACCAAAAACTCATTATTGTGTCAAGCGAGGAATATTGCGGAATGGTTGATAAAATAAATCATCATCATATGCAGTATTTGACTTCAGTATTAGTATAAACTAAATCACTAGAGTAAAAGGAAAAAACGTACCACTAGGATCTAGCTATCCGACACGTCTCTACTGAATGAGACTTGAAAGTGGCATTGGAAGGACTCACTAGAATAATGATTAATACATTAATTTCTGACCTCACTATCTAGAATTTGGAAGGAATCATTGGAATAATGGTGAATTAATTAATTATCATCTCTGATTTCCGTACACCTATAAATCCAAGAAGCTGAGCAGCTTCACAGAAACACAGCAGTTAAAGGAGGATGGCGGAGCAAGAGTTGGAAACAAACCAAGTGCAAATGGAAGAAGAAACAAAGGTGGAAAATAAGCTGAAAGGTCGAAAGATATCATGGGGAAACCTGCGTCGCGTCGACTCACTCAACCTGGAGGCTGGTCGGGTTTCCATGTCTCACAGCCACGGTGCCCACACCTCTAAGGTCATTTACTTGAGCTTTATAATATATTCCAATCAGAAATCCTCGTTAATTATTTAACCTTCGTTATATGCGTAAAAATGTGCAGATTAATTGGCAGAGGACGTTGAGTTTGGCATTTCAGAGCATTGGAGTAGTGTATGGAGATATAGGAACTTCTCCGCTTTACGTATATGCAAGCACTTTCACCGAGGGTATTAACCATGACCAGGACATTCTTGGGGTATTGTCCCTGATAATCTACACCATTGTCCTGGTGCCTATGCTTAAGTACGTCTTCATTGTTCTGTGGGCCAACGACAACGGTGATGGTAAGCTATATAACCAAAATCTCATTAATATAAGAATCCTAAATCATTGAAGTTAAATCTTGGCTGCTTAAATATATATAGACACAGCTCTAAACTTTTGTGTAGTGTTTTCTGACATGATCTTTGTCATCTGTCTCTGTTAAAGTTTATTATAAAACGACCGTGTTCACGTTGGAACAATATATATAGTTCATTTGCTAGTAGAATTAGATGGGGATTTTTCATGGAAATTAAGGAAATGTGTGCATCTGAACCTTATTTATAGTATTTCCGTCACCCGATACAGTAAACGAACGGAAAACGGAAGGCACCTAATTATGTGATGCATGGCATATATATATCGATCCTATATCAGTATTTTTTATTATTATTATATAGTCAAGTTCAGTTATAGTTTATTGGCCTACTTGGTATTCTGTTATATTTTTTTCTCAAAAAGTCTTTCATACCGTCGAATTAAAACAAAAAATAAGGTGTTATTTGTTTATAAATGAGTGTACTATAGATGATGTGTATAAATCAGTAAGTATATGTGCGTGTGTTATTCATGTAGATAAGTGCTATTAGTTTACTAGAGGCTTGCCTTGCTACTATTTTTTTTGGCTGTCAGTGATTCATTAAAAACCTGACGACTTCAATAATTAATTAATAAGCATCACGTTGATCGAATAGCTATAGATGTAATATTGTAGGGGATTTAGGGCTGACTCTGTTACGGATGCAGGATTCAATGTTTTTTAAGCAGAACTTCATATAGTCAATGGAATTATGTAGTCAATGGAATTATGTATTCATCAATAAAATTTGACTATTATAGGGGGGGGGGGGGATCTTTATTTTAGGTTTGTTTGGTTTTGTCGTGCTTCAAAATAAACGGCTGCTTTTAGATATATAATCATGGAAGCGAGAGAATGGATGCTTTCATAATCTGTTTTTACACATGTTTCTGTAAATTAAATTGTCGTAGATTGTTTATCAAATATTTTTTTCTATTCTAAAGCTTGGACCAAAAAATTGTTTAACGTGGCTAGTTAGGAAGTCCATGTACGTTTCGGTAAACCTAGTTATCATTCGATCACGAGTAGTTGTACCCTTTAACAGGTGGAACATTTGCACTCTATTCATTGATATGCCGATCTGCGAAGGTGGGCTTAATTCCAAATGACCAGCCAGAGGACCACCAGCTCTCCAACTACAGACTCGACACACCATCCAATCAGTTGAGGCGTGCTCAAATGATCAAAGAGAAGATGGAAAGTAGTAAAACAATTAAAATCATACTGTTCCTAATCACCATCCTAGGAACTTCCATGGTTATTGGAGACGGTGTCCTCACTCCATGCATTTCAGGTTTTTCTGCAGCCAGCTATGTTTTCAGCTTATCCGAGCATATTAGTTACTGTACTTCAGAGAAATACTGACTTGTAAGATCAACAAATTTTCTTTTGCAGTTCTTTCAGCAGTGAGTGGGATCAAGTCTCTTGGCAAAGGTACTATTATGCATAGTTCATAGAGAGAGGGAGAGCGAGAGAAAATATACATGATCTTCAAAACATGCGGAATTTAATTTTCTTCCATGACACGCTTTATAATTAACTTCACCAGTACTACTGGTCTTAATTTTATAGCATTTGGGTGATAATTATTATCAAGGACTGCTTCTTTCAACAACGTTAAGCTTGTTTAATTATACATGCAGATGCTGTTGTAGGCATTTCAATAGCAATCTTGATTGTTCTATTCTCTGTTCAAAGACTGGGCACCGATAAAGTGGGCTTTGCATTTGCTCCAGTTATCTTGTTGTGGTTTTCCTTCATCGGTTTAATCGGTCTTTATAATTTGTTCAAATATGAAATCGGTGTACTACGTGCTTTCAATCCAAAATACATGATTGACTACTTCAAAAGAAATGGTAAGCAAGGATGGATTTCACTTGGCGGAATAGTTCTCTGCATAACAGGTGAGTAAGAGTTTCTCAGATTGAATCGTGTATTTTTAGACGGCATGTATACTTTTGTCTCTAACTGATTAGGTGACAGGAACGGAAGCTATGTTTGCTGATCTGGGTCACTTCAACGTGCGAGCGATCCAAGTGAGTATCTGTGCATTTCCAAATTTCTTTCACCTCTCGGATTTAGCTATCCAAGAATGCTTAGAATGGTCCACAATTGTACATGAGAGGACACCAAGCAAGCACCCAAACTTACAATGATTAATTAATTGAATTTCGGACCATGTCCTTGTGCTACAGACTCATGATTCATGGTCGGTGTAGCCTTAATCATGATTACCAGACTGATTAATTATATAATACTTGTGTGATGTATTCTACTTGTTAGACTCCACTATTTTGCCAATTTATGGTTACAACCGCCTCCTCTTTTCTACTCCTATGCAGATTAGTTTTTCCAGCATCGTTTTTCCGGCACTACTAGCTGCATATAGTGGGCAAGCCGCATACCTCACCAAATACAATGATGATGTGTCTGATACCTTCTACAAGTCTATTCCAGGTATTTCCTGATGAGCAGGAAAAAACTACTGCAACCATGTCAAATTACTTCTTGGTGTAGCTAAAATACGTTATACATGACTACAGCACATACAAAACTTGCAGTATAAAACAACTGTCCTCTCTAGGATATTCGATGAAATTGAAATGGTAATAAGAAATATAAGCATCGACTTTATCGAGAAATGATCCGATTTTTCCTTATCATTCATCAGGAAAAAAACATTAACTGATTTGAGTTGTTTATTTTAACTGGCATGCAGATCCATTGTATTGGCCGACATTTGTTGTTGCTGTAGCTGCTGCAATTATTGCTAGCCAAGCCATGATATCAGGGGCGTTTGCAATCATCTCTCAATCCCTGAGTCTTGGTTGTTTTCCTAGAGTCAAAGTTGTTCACACTTCTGCAAAGTACGAGGGTCAAGTTTACATACCTGAGGTCAACTACTTGCTTATGGTTGCCTGCGTTGTCGTCTGTTTTGCATTCAAGACTACTGAAAAGATCGGCAATGCATATGGTAAGCTCCTAGGATCTTCAAACTTGAAAGCTCTATTTCTTTTAATGAAGAATTTATTATTCTTAATTCTCGGGTTGAAGAATTCCTATATAACCAACAAAACTCATTGAAATTATCAACCCACTTTGTATAGGATTTACATTCACAGCTGGGTTGGGAACAAATGACTATGAAATAAAGTATCATAAGGAAACACTTCAAGGTTGTGGTTAATGATGACTTGCCTCTCAGAATCAAGTACAATTGGTTCAGTAAAGAAACGACTGGGAACAAATAGACATTTCAAAATTGATTTGGTTCGCACAATCCAAAATTTATCTCTATCTTAAAGTAACGAAGATGATAGTTCAAGGGAGAACTAATATTTGAATGCTGTATTGGTCTCTACCACTAGTGTAATTGCTGTGGTGAAATTCTCTGAATGCAGGAATTGCTGTGGTTGCTGTTATGGTAATCACAACTTGTTTGGTTACACTCATAATGTTAGTTATATGGAAGACAAGGATTTGGTGGATTGCTCTCTTCTTCTTCGGATTTGGTGCTATAGAGGCCGTGTATTTATCATCTGTCCTATACAAATTTAAACAAGGTGGGTTCCTTCCACTGGCATTTTCACTTTTCCTAATGATATCAATGGGGATATGGCATTATGTGCAGAGAGAGAGGTACATCTATGAGCTTCAGAACAAGGTTTCTAGTGAATATGTCAGAGATCTGGCGGAAAGAACAGATATAAACCGGCTACCAGGAATAGGACTTCTGTACTCTGAGCTTGTGCAGGGCATTCCTCCAATATTCCCTCACTTCATTTCCAACATACCTTCCACACACTCGGTTATAGTTTTTGTTTCAATTAAGTCTATTCCAATAAGTAAAGTGGCACTTGAGGAGCGTTTCTTGTTCCGACAAGTTGAGCCAAGAGAATACAGGATGTTCCGTTGTATTGTAAGGTATGGATATAAAGATGCCACTGAGGAGCCCCACGAATTTGAACGCCAGTTGGTCGAAAACTTGAAAGAATTCATCCGCCATGAACACTTCATTCGTGAAGGAGGCAACAATGAATCAGCACCAGAAGAAGATAACATCCAACATTCCACTATACTAGCAGTAAAAGACGGAAAAACCAAAGAATCTCCAGCAGTTCATGTTGAAGAATCGCCACAGCAGACTAATCAACCCCGTATTTCTTCAGTTTCCATTCAATCAATCAATGCATCATCACGTTCCACTCAGTCAGTGAATGGGATTAAATCAGCAAATTCTTCTGGTGGAATGATACATGCCGCTGTCCCAAAAGGTGCAGAAGAAGAGATGCAGTTTGTGCAGAAGGCTATGGAGAAAGGTGTGATTTATCTCATAGGAGAAGCCGAAGTGGTGGCAAAACCAGAGTCATCCTGGTTCAAGAAACTAGTTGTTGATTATGGGTATAGTTTTCTAAGGAAAAACTTCAGACAAGGGAAGACAGTTCTGGCAATCCCTCGAACCAGACTTCTCCGGGTTGGAATGACATATGAAGTATGATATAATTAAGAAAATGCTGGTCTGCTTAATTATAGTTGCCCTGTTGTTTGCTGCCGTCTGCTTCTTAGCAAGATGAAGGATCTAGTACCAAAAAAAAAAAGGCAGTTCATGGAGGGTGTGCTAGGCGTTGGCTTGTCGCTATACTGGTGCTCGTGATAAAACATGTTGCGAACCTAAAGATATGTCAACAAACTCTAGACTTTTATTAGCAACAGTAGATTGTTAATAGGCATGGGGATTGGTACAGTTGAACTAGCTTACAGATGAAAATAAAAAATAAAAAAACCTAGATTGGTGTCAGCGCCACACCCCATCTGGGCCGAAATTTATTTTAATGTAAAAAAAAAGTTCATGTGTTGGTAGCGATTAATATTTTAACTAATTATATTATTATAAAAAAAAGATATTCATATTAAAAACAATGAATAATATCATGAAGTAAAAATGTATTTCAATTTTCAAAAAAAACTTTAATAATTCATGTGATATCTCTTTTTTTTTCCATAAGAATCATAATTCATTAAACAAAAAAGTAAACAAAGTTTAAAGAAGAGTATCTGTGATAATTATAATAAATTGAAATTTATTTTTATATAATTTCCATAACACTAAAATAAAAAAAATACATAGAAAGACCATAAAAATAATTAACAAAATTATCACTAACATCATAAAAAATAGCAATAATATCAATAGGAAATTAATATTGAATTGATTGATATCTAATAAAATAATATATCAAAAACTTCATGCTTATTGAATGTATATATAATCATTAATTTCAGAATTTGTGAGATTAATTGAAGCATACTTAAGTTAATCTGAACATTCATATTAAAAATATATATATATATATATATCAAAAATAATTTAATTTATTTAATTATAATTAAATTGTGTTGTCTAAAAAGAATGCATGCTAATATTATAAAAAAAATATCATAATTTAAAACTAAATGGTATTTAGTGAGATAATTTTTTAAAAATAACTTTAGTTTTTTTTTTGTTTTTGTTTTAATAGAGGCCTTCTTAAACGAGCCCAGGACGAGGCAGAGATGCCTGCTTGTGTTCCAAATAAAAAGGGGCCTCATGCATGTCCTATTTTTATTTTATTTTTTGTTAAGTTCGGTAGACAAAATCATGCATCCAATTTTTTCTTAAACAACTAGACGACATGTCTTTTCTACTTCGATTTCGGCTAACTAGGATCGCTGAAAATTCAAGTTTCGAACTGTAAGGACCTTAAAAAATCATTTCTAAACTTATTTTCCACTTTAAAACATCTAAATGGGGATTTCAATAAACTCATATATAATATTAAATAATATTTAATTTATTATAAAATAAAAAATTAACCTGAATTTAAAAAAAAAATCAAGTTTCAATCTACTCTTTCTCGCAAAATAAGATAAAAAAACTCTTATAGTTGCATAAAACTTTTTACACCAAGAATGATTTTTTTTATCACTATAATATGGTCAATTGGTAACTCTCTCTCCTTCATAGATTTTCAACTAGTTTCTTTTTTTCTTCCAAACAAAGGTTGAATAATGAATAAAATAATTTTTTAAATAAATAAAAAATAATGACCAAAAATGAGATTTTCCAAATTCTTACAAAAAAATATTACCAAAAAATGCGTTAAACAAATAATGTCTTAAACAAAAATCATTTATTACCTAATCTTTACATGGTCCCTAATTTATATTTTTGTCATAGTTATGGTAGGGGATACGAAGGAAAACTACATATGAAAAGAGTAAAAAGAAAAAAAGAAAATGCTATCTAGTTTAATAATAATTAGTAATCATAATTGGTTTTTCAATAATTTTAGGTTTGGGGTTAGTTTTGTAATATAAATTATATTATTATTTAAGATAAGTTATATTATTATTTGTATTAGTTTCTACAAAATCATGGTGATGATTAACTTTAATTGTTCTATTAAAAGTAAATTCAAACTACCACTAATATTATCTCTCATTTAATAAACATGGTACAAGATTATAATTATTAAAAGTTATAAAGAAATATATAGTAAAATTACGCATTACAAGGGTTAAGAATTATTAAGTACTACTTCTATATGATTTAAACCATGTTATATAGCATATAATTATATGCATGTGTGAACTCGATTTTTGTCATGTATCTTTCTTTCATTATATTTTTTTTATAAAGGCCATCTAGAACGAGAAAATATTAATAAATTCATATTCAAAGTCACTTCCAATCATCATTATGTTTTTGTTTTGGTTAATTCATGTTCTTAAATGAGACTTAAAAAAATATGAGATAAATATTGAAATATTTTTAATAATATAAGTTTCACATATTCAAACCTCAACATGCATTTTATTTTAAATTTTTTTTTCTTAAGGTTAGAGAAGTATCTACGTGCAGTTAAATAAAGATTGAAAAAGTAATGTTTTAATTAAAAAACAATAAAAATTTATTTAAGATATATATGTAATATTTAACCTTTCAAATTGATATATTTATCTATATTAGACAAAACCTCTAACTTTTACCTCAAACAGTAAATGTATGGATAGATACTCTATTGAGTTAAAGTGGGATGAAGAAATATTTTATTAAGTTTGCAGATTTTTTAGACAATATTCATTTCAAGCTTCTTTATGTGTTGGGTATACAACTTGTTAAAACATATATCTCTAAAAAAATAATTAATTTTTGTAAGTGAATCATATATCCCTTTTAACAATAGATTATTTTAAGAAAGTGAAATAAGTGTTTGCATAAACACATGATAATCATGATTATTTATTCTATACAATCTACAATCCTTCAAATTCAATAATCTAGATTTGTTTGAAATATATTCACAAGAAAAATATAAACTCTTAAGCTATTGGTAAACAAGTAATTATGTATTTTTTTATAAGGTGAAATTGGCTTTGAGTTTTGCAACCCATGGCCCATCATAAATGAACTTTATATTTTTATGGTGATAAAAGAAAGATATATACATTATAGTATTCATGTTGTTCTTTATCTTTTATTTTATGTCCATCACCGTATTAAAAATGTTTTCTAATACGTTTTTTTTAGAAGCACGACATTCAAATTATGGTGGAGGATATTAGTTTTTCAATAAAAAAGATCCCAAAAACTAATTCATTTTACCTAGCTAAAACTAGAAAACTTCTACTCGTCAAATTGAAAACCAAACACACTTCTACTTACTAGATTGAAAACCAAACACAATGTCCTTGTACTACGAAACCATATCATACAATTCTTCACTCGACAATACCTTTGGCACAACAAATCTTTCAACTCTACTTACAAAAAAGCCATTTTTGTTCATTCATAAAAAAATATATATGTTTTTTTATTTATTTATGTATAAAAATCAATCTCACACTAATTTTTACAAAATATGTATTTTTTAAAAGTTTATTATGATATGCAAAGTAAGTTTTGATTAAAAAACAAAAAATCATATCTTGTTAATTTTATATGACTATACGTGATAAAAAAATAACTAGTTTGAGAAAATTATAACTAAAATACAAAAATAAATTCTTTATTCTCATTGGATATTCATAAGTAATTTATTTTTTAAAAAAAAATTGCATGGTAGATTCATATTGCTAATGTTATCATAAAAAAACTTAAAACTCATAAATTTCATATAAGTTGATATGAGAACTTGTAATGCACGAATGAAGGAAGTTAATTAGGTCCGAGAATTTTTATATTTTTTGAGAAATAAAGCTTGTATAACAAACTTAATTTTTAATACCTTGTTTTATAATTTCAGGAGGCATGGTTGAAAATATAGAAGAAGACAAATCCTGACAGAGAAAGAAAAGGAAACTAACAACTTGATGCATGAATCTGAAAGTTCACGAAGTTTCCCATGGATGCACCTTCAGTTGGCATGTATTGAAGAATCTCTACTAGTCAACACACACACAGGTTGCTTATGAGTTATGACAGAACCGCCCATCTCCATGAAATTCTCAACTCCAATTAATGTCCTCTTGTCATGGGTGGTTTATTTTAAGACATAAGTGTCTCTGACTTCGTATAATATTGCCAATTATTGCAATAATGTTTCATTTACTAATTACTAATAATCTATATATATATAGTCCCTGTTTTTGGATCCGTAGAAAAGTACAAAAAGTTGGCCTGTTAGATTTTTAAGCTACAATGACGCCTTGAATTAGGAAATAATACTTCTTCTTTTTTTCGGTTGATTTGCCGGGTCTTGACTTCTCAATTCAAATAATATATTGAATACACGTTATTATATATAAGGACAGTAATTACTTCAATAATTTGAGTTTTTTAATAATTGCTGCTCCAAAGTACATACCCGTACGTTTCCAGGATTCATCGAGCGATAACGACATTGACTTTTTCTTTAAAAAAAGAAGAAGAAGTTTAGTATTCTTATATATAAAAAAAAACATATTTTTAATTTTAATTTTTTTAAAAAATGTATTTAGTTAAAATTATTATGAGATGAGTTTTTTATGCAAAATAAATTAAAAATAGATTTTAAAAAATAAAACAAATTATTTTATTTTTTATAAAATTAAGGTTTAAATCATAGTTATGTGTGGAGTTTAGTGTAAAAAATAGAAATTATATGAATAATCAAATAAATTTTCTCTTGGGTAAATATTAATGAGAAGCTACTCCAATATCAATCTTTCTCTTTAACTTCTAAGAATCGAGAAATGTTTAAGTAATCAACACCTTTTCCTAACTCAATGTTACCGATCACTTCAGCAAATCCAGTAACTCCATTAATTAGCTGGATTTTCTTTTCTTCTTGATAACCGCGATGTCTTGCATCGGTAGCCCTCCCCTCTCTTAAGATCTGAATCTGAGATTTTCATATTCAACTTAAATCTTAATTGTTCAATTGTTCCATTATTAAAATTAAAAAAAAGGTACTATATATATCTGTGTCAAATTGACAAAGAAGTATCTTTAAAAAAATTCATGAAATTCACTTATTTTTCATCAAGAATATCCATTTAAATTGAATTATAAACAATATACGTCTCTCTATATATAGTAAATTCCTCATATTATGTTGATAATTTAGTTCAGTGGGGTTGAATTGATAAAGTAAAACAAATTACAAAGATAAGCTTGATGAATTTTTTTCATATGATCTGATTTGTCGAGCTAGCATAAACATAAAGTATTAAAGCGGGTGAATTTGTCAAAAGAAACTGCCCGAGTGATTGGAATCAAGACATTAATTAGTGCATCATAAGGACAATAGTAATTCAAGCGAAGTTGTTGGGAGCAGAGTGATATCAGCATAAAGGACAGAACATCAGCTTCAAACCTGCGTTGTTTAAAGGAATGGTGATATCAGGGCATCGCAGCGATCCAGGAAAACAAGCAGGCCATTGGAAGCCTCGTACCCTGATATCATCACAAATAATGCAGTTATAAATTAACAATAATGAACCAGTCATATTGGAAACGTAGGACATTTCCAATCTATAATGAACCAGCTGGATTTCCATTGCATATGTAATTCAATGGTGTCTATTATTATTTATTTCAAAGTCTCTGCATGTAGATGCCCATTAAAACTGGCTCAAGTAGCCTTGTAGTATTCCTGGCCGACTCCTTTTCTGATACAAATAATAAAATTTGAAACCTGAGCCAAACCCTAAATTAAGGGTTAAAACCGTTTTGTTTCTTCGCCAAGACTAATTGTGGTAGCAGGGCAGCGATGGTAATGCGAGAAATGCTATGGAAAAGCTTGTGACTTGTCCTATTAAAATAATTAACATCAAATATAAAAAAATAAAATAAAAATAATTTATTTATTATAAATGTTCGGTGTTAACCTCTCTCTCTTTCTATATATATATAAAGAGAGAGGTTAACACTAAACACTTATAATAAACAAATCATCCTTATTTTAAAATATTATTTTGTTTTTAATAAATAAATTTACATAAATATTATTTAATAATCTAGTTAATAAGTAATTTTTACATTAGTAAATGTTTAGTGTTAATCCATATCTCATTCATATATATATATATATATATATATATATATATATATATATATATCAAAAAA
>NW_011500148.1:255420-304458 GCF_000495115.2 Populus euphratica | reverse complement strand
ATATGTGCCATAAATTATAGCCCTGATTCTTACTGTGTACTATTTGTTTACACTGAAAAAATAATTAACTATTCCGTTAAAAGTTGCGAAAAAAACATTGTGTGCCTACTCTTGTTAGCAAGGTAGATTATTAAAGTAACCTCTAGTTTTTTATTTTTACCTTTTATTTTTTTCTTTGCTTATTAATTTTTAAGAAAAAAATTGATATGTTTATAGAAATTTAAAATTAATAATTTATTTAAAATTACTTTTTATATGATTATCACAATATCAAATTAGCTATAAAGTTAAAAAAGTGTTGGCAAAACATTGTTTTCATATTATTATTTTTATTATTATTATTTGCATTTTGACCCTTTTTATCCTTTGCTTACTGATTTATTTATTTTTCAAATTTAATTCTGATGTATTTATAGAAATTTAGAATTGATAATTTATTTAATTTATCACAATATTAATTAAATTAATTATAAAGCTAAATGGTTAAATTAATTATAAAACTAAATGGTGTGGAAGAAACATTGTTTCCCCACACTTATTAGCATTCTGAATTGCAATAGCAATCCTAGTGTTTGTTTGTTTTTTGTATTTTGACCCTTTTTTTTCTTTGCTTATTTATTTTTTTTTAATTTAATCCTTATATATATCTTTATAAGGATTTAGATTGATAATTTATTTTTATTTTTATTTTTATAAGGTTATTGTGATATCAAAAATATTTCACCACACTCATTCGCGTTGTGGATTACAATAGTAATCCACAATATTATTATTATTATTATTTTGCATTTTCACCCTTTTTATTTACTTTTTTTAATTTAATCCTTATATAATGTGTTTATAGAGATTTATAATTAATAATTTATTTTTTATATAGTTATCACGAACTCAAAAAAATACCTAATCATCAGGTTGATATCATAAAAATATGCTAATATCATGGTATGATCTATTTAAAAAAATAAATAAATAAAAGATGAAAACATTGTATCCCTACACCAATTTTCACTCTGGATTACAATAGTAATCCATAATGTTGTTATATTTGTTTTTGCATTTTGACTCCTTTTTATTTTTATTTATTGATTTTTTTCTCATTTAGTCCTTATATAATATGTTTATAGGGATTTAGAGTTGATAATTTATTTTAATTTTTCTTTTAAATGGTTATCGCGATATCAAGAAAATATATTAGTATTGGGTTGATCTTAAAAAAATATCTTAGCATCGTAGTATAGTCTATTTTAAAAAAAAAATAGTTAAATAAAAAATGATTTTAAAAAACTAGGTTATTAAAATTTGGGGAGTTAATGACCCGGTTTGCGAGTTTAGCTAAATAACCTTGGTTGTCTCGGTTCATAGGTTTAACTATAGACTTTTTTATAATTGAATTTGATTATATGATCATTTATTTTTATTTTTATCATATAATTTAAAAATTAGTTAAAAAAAACCTTCTTATTAAATTTTAGAAAGTTCATCAATCTATTGACTGGTTTGGCGAGTTTAACTTTGATTTTTTTATTTCATCATTTAATATTAGATTATTAAAATTTAAGTTTTATATTTTTGTTTTTTTTCATGAGATTATCATAATCTAAAAGAAAATCTCAATATTGGTTTGATATTTGATTTTATAATCGTCTATTTTTGTTATCATATAATTAAATAATTAATAATTTAAAAAAAATATTAATCTCAATAGAGTTCATTACCTGGTTTGTAGATTTAATATATTAACTCGAATTATCTAATTTTTTAAATTTAGATGTTTACCCGACTTGTAATAAAATGCTCGTGAATGTACTAGTTAAACAACAAAAACCCTGTGGTTTCAATGACTAATCAGCAGAGCATCGTGTTGGAATTGTTCCATTCATGTTGTTGCCTTGTTAGGCATTCAGGAGCTGAAAAGTAGATGTGAAGGTTGCATTACTGTATCATCTTACAAACTAATAGATGTACTCATGAACAGGTGGAACATTTGCACTCTATTCGTTGTTATGCCGGTATGCAAAGGTGAGCTTAATTCCAAATGACCAGCCAGAGGACAGTCAACTATCTAACTACAAGCTTGACACGCCATCTAGTCAGTTGAGACGGGCACAAGTGATTAAAGAGAAGATGGAAAGTAGTAAAACCATTAAAATCATACTTTTCCTAGTAACCATTCTGGGAACTTCTATGGTCATTGGAGATGGCGTCCTAACTCCAAGCATATCAGGTTTGTGCGCAGACAACTATATATATATAATTTCGGATAAGTGTTTCCCCGGAGAAATCCCGAATAATTGTGATTAAATGTTCTTTCGCAGTTCTTTCAGCAGTGAGTGGGATCAAGTCCCTTGGTGAAGGTACGTACTAGAATGCATGATCTTCACTACTATGTTTTTCAAATACTTGCATATCGATGGAGCTAGAATACATGGATTTTTTTAGGAGGGAAATACACATATTTGATACTTGAAACACATTGGTGCTAGTTACCCACCGCTCTCACCACACGGCTAATTATGATCCACCTCTTTCAGTGACATTGCGTTTGTTTAATTATCCAGATACCGTTGTGGGTGTTTCAATTGCAATCTTGATTGTCCTATTCACTCTTCAGCGGTTGGGCACCGATAAAGTGGGCTTCGCTTTCGCCCCAGTTATCTTCTTGTGGTTTTCATTCATTGGTGGAATCGGTCTTTTCAACTTGTTCAAGTATGATCTTGGTGTATTACGTGCCTTCAATCCAAAATATATAATCGATTACTTCAAAAGAAATGGCAAGCAAGGATGGATTTCACTTGGTGGGGTAGTTCTATGCATTACAGGTGATCGGTCTGGTTATGAAGTTCTCTCTTCTTTCTTTTTCTTTTCCTCTTTTTTCCTTGTAAATTTTCTTCTCTAACGTAGTAGGTTCATGACAGGGACTGAAGCTATGTTTGCTGATCTCGGTCACTTTAGCGTCAGGGCAATTCAAGTGAGTAGATACATAAGCATTATTTAATTTCTAATTTTCTTTCAGCTCTTAGCAGTTTTAGCAATGGAAACCTGCTTAGGAATCCGAAAATCGAACATGAGAGAACACGATCCATTGAATTACTGAGCATGTCCTTGGGCTACGATTCATGGTTTATAATATAGCTTTAATTATGACTACTAGACTAATATAAATTTGTGATATAACCTATTGCCAGAATCCCATTATTCTGCCAATTTAGGTTGAAAACACTAAAAAACACAAATAGTTAACTATTTCAATAAGGATTCTAAACACAAATCATTTTTAATTTAAAAAACCTTTTACGATTAGAATCCTATACATATCATTACAGATGACAAATCTTAGGTGCTTCTATTCGCAGATTAGTTTCTCCAGTGTAGTGTTTCCTGCATTACTAGCTGCATATGCTGGGCAAGCAGCATACCTTTCCAAATTCCCGAATGACGTGTCTGATACCTTCTACAAGTCTGTGCCAGGTAAAAACCAAGTGGCCGGAAAAACATCTGCAATGAACCATCTTGATTTTTTTCTTCGTTATGGATGAAGTACTTTCTTTGGTCATATTTACTGCTGTTGAATAATGAAAGCATAAATTCCTAGTAGAGTAATCACTTTCCATTGGCGTGCAGATCCATTATATTGGCCAATGTTTGTTGTTGCTGTTGCTGCTGCAATTATTGCTAGCCAAGCCATGATTTCAGGAGCATTTTCAATCGTTGCTCAATCCTTGAGTCTCAATTGTTTTCCCAGGGTTAAGATTGTTCACACTTCTGCTAAGTATGAGGGTCAGGTTTACATACCTGAGATCAACTTCATGCTTATGGTTGCTTGTGTAATCGTCACTTTGGCATTCAGGACAACTGAAAATATTGGGCATGCCTACGGTAAGCAACCAGGAAATTCAATTTCAGCAGCTCAATTTGATTTCTTAAAGAGCTTATAATTCATATTCTTGGGATTCAAAAATTCCTAATTCTCTTTTGAGAAAAAGTAAAAGATAGTGAAGGGTTGCCCTGCAGTTCCGAATAGTGGAGCTGCAGTGCTAAGAATGGCGCCTTACATGAGAGCTAAATTGATTCAAAACTAGTGTACAGTTACAGACTAGGCGTGGCCCTTCGTTTTTTTTTTATTTTTTGGCCTAGATTGTGCACGTCTAGTAGAATCGCACATGCCTAGTTGTGATTATAAATTATTGGTCTAGTTTGGATCGACAGGCCTCTGATCAATAGATTTCTCAAGATGTGATCTTCAGTTCACTCACACAGCCGGAAATTATGTCCTGTAAATTAAAATTAACAAACACAACATTAAGTTGCGGAGGGCTATTATTCAAGATATGCCTTTTCTCTATCACAAGTGAAATGAAAGACAAACTTCTCTGCATGCAGGAATTGCTGTGGTTGCTGTTATGGTTATGACAACCTGTATGGTTACACTTATAATGCTAGTTATATGGAAGGCAAGGGTGTTATCGGCAACTCTTTTCTTTTTTGTATTTGGTGCTATAGAGGTCGTTTATCTATCAGCTGTACTATACAAATTCAAACAAGGTGGGTACCTTCCACTAGCATTATCTTTTTTCTTAATGGTGGCCATGGGGACATGGCACTATGTGCACAGAGAAAGGTACCTATACGAGCTTAAAAACAAGGTCTCTAGTGAATATATCAGGCAACTGGCGGCAAACGCAAATATGAACCAGCTACCGGGAATAGGACTTTTGTACTCTGAGCTTGTCCAGGGCATTCCTCCAATATTCCCTCACTTCATTTCCAACATACCTTCCACTCATTCAGTTCTGGTGTTTGTTTCAATTAAGTCTATTCCAATAAGTAAAGTGGCAATCGAGGAGCGATTTCTTTTCCGACAAATCGAGCCACAAGAGTACCGTATGTTCCGATGTGTTGTGAGGTATGGATACAAAGATGCAATTGTGGAGTCTCATGTGTTTGAAAAGCAGCTGGTCGAACACTTGAAAGAATTCATCCGGCAGGAATACTTCATTCATGAAGCAGGCAACATTGAATCAACATTTGAACCAGAGAACATCCAACATTCCACTCTACTTGTAGAGAAGGATGGAACAGGAAGACCATCAACAAGAGTTCATGTAGAGGAACCACGACAACAGCCTAATCAGTCATTCAGCGCACCCCGTGTTTCATCAGGTTCCATCCGATCCATCAGTGGAATAAACTTGTCAAATTCTTCTGCTGGAATCGCATCTGCGCAGGTCTCTAAAGGTGCTGAAGACGAGATCCAGTTTGTACAAAAAGCCATGGAGAAAGGTGTGGTTTATCTGCTAGGAGAAACAGAAGTGGTGGCAGAACCAAATTCATCCTGGTTCAAGAGACTAGTTGTTAACCACGTGTATTCTTTCCTGAGGAAGAACTTCAGAACAGGGGAGAAATTTCTGGCAATCCCACGAACAAGGATTCTCAGGGTTGGAATGACATATGAGATATGATATTGTGCTTGAACTTTGGTGTGGAAAGAAAATGCGTGCGTGCATGGTGCCAGTACCAATGTATATTTGTATGATTGTTATCAAATGTAATACAAAAGAACGGCTCTAGATCGAGCCATTAAGATTGTATTTTAGTGAATCGGTCTTGCTACTTGTAATTGATTTTTCTTTTACCTTTCTCTCATAGAAATAAATGAATGAATTATTTCTCATCGCTAAGACAAGGTAAGCTAATTTGATAAAAGAATCTATTAACATTAGATTGATATATAATGTCATTGATTAACTGTATTACTGCAACCGATGAAGCTCGAAAGACTTCGTTGTATTTGAGCTTTCTTCGCGAATGATGAAAGGCTGAACGAGACTGCATTTAGGTAGATATTATGTAAAAACAGTGAATTAGAGATCCGAAAAATCTTGCTTCTCTCTTACTAAAACATGAAATATATAGTTGGAAAAACATGAAAAAATCTAGAAAAAATATTTTAGCTGCTAGAGGTGAAAATTCTTTTTTTTTTATTGTTATTCCATGTGGAATTATAGCTTGTAATAAATACCAAGAGAGAAAGAAAAAGGAGAAAGAGAAATAAAAAGAGAGAACTTAGTTGTTAAAAAACTATTTTACTAGAAAAACAAATGCAATGGGGAGCAACAAGTAATGGATGACATTCAAAAATATGCATGAAAAGTATGAATTTACTATAAGCATGTGCATGTAACATGTTGGCGGTATGTGCATGTTGTTGGCGTGTAGTACCAGGTTGATTGATACTGTGGCATTCGAACTTGATAGTTTTAGGATTTAAAGCATGTAGCTATCTTAGGGATCTTCATACACTTTTTGCATGGTTGTGCACATAGCTATGCTTCAGAATCTTGGTCTATCATAATAATCATCATATGATCTGATGGAATCATTACTATAATTGTCACAATTTTATTTCTAAATTTATAATGGACAATGTAAAAGTAGTGTCATAAAAGTAATGTCATAAGAACACTCCATCTATTTTAAGTTTTAGAATATATATATCATAAAATAAATTATATAAAATGAATTTAAACCCAACATTAAATGAATAATATCTTTTTTTCCTATATTTTCTTCCATATCCTAAATAGACACAAAGTCTCCACTCAATTGCATCAACTCTTGAAAATGTGTTAAGTCTCTTATTATTATTATTATTAAAAGAGACTAAAAGAATTAGAATTATTTTATTTTATTTTTTGTTATTACAAGACTTATATGCATTCTGTATTATGATAATGTATATACAATGTTTTCTTAGTTAATCAAGTTTTTCTTTTGTAATGTTTTAAATTAAAAAAGATAGAAAAAGACAACCAAGCCCTTGGTGGCTTAGAAGATGGTATAAATAAATTAGGGGTAGTGTAGTAATTGAATAGAGAGATGATAAATATAAATATTAAGTTAAAAAAAAAAAAGATCTGAAATTTTAAGAGAGCAAACCGGCAGGAGAGAAGGGAGGAAGAAGAAGAAGAAAGGGGAAAAATAAGGGAAAAAAAAAGAGATTGGGAGGAAATAAGTTTAAATGTAAGATTTAGATTGTTAAATGTATAAATATATGTTAATTGAACTTTAATTTTAGTTTTGATGAATGTTAGGGTTTTGAAAATTTATGTTTTAGGTTTAATCGATGAATTAAATTGAATGTTAGGGGTTGATTGTTATGGGTAATTGATTATTAAGTTAATTATGGAAGATTGTGATGATTTTGAGTTATGAATTGTGTAAATGGTGAATTTTAAGTTAGAAATTTAGAAAGAATAGTAGGTTTCTGTTGAAATTCTAGGGTGGAGGTTGAAGATGATGAAAATTCAATTTGGTCCCTCAATTTGTGAAAATTATGATTTAGTCCCCAAACTTTGAAAATTACAGATTGGTACCTGGAGCATATTCCAAGATTCTGAACAGAATAACATATGAATTCCGGGCAGAATTACTGTATAGTTAAGAAATTTTAAAACTTCAATTCGGTCCTTCAATTTGATAAAAATTACCATTTGACCTTAAAAATTAAAAAAAAAATCAAGAATGGTCCCTGGAGCATAACTAGAGGTTTTGGACAGAAATGAGGAGGAATTATGGACATAATTTCACTATAATCATGAATTTATGATATGTTAAGTTTGGTCCTTCAATTAAATGAAAATTATAATTTGGCCCTAAAAATATAATAAATTCTAGATTGGTCCCTAGCTGTAATATTAGCTTTTTTAGATTGTTTTGATGAATAAATGATATTTATTTAGTGAATTATTATCAAGTCTTATTATTTATTTTATTATAGATTAGCTTACGGGAAAACCGTTAAATTTTGGGTTTTTGAGAAAAATTAACTAATTAGTTCAAAAACATATAGGGTTACAGAATACACCCTTAGTTAAGTATATTAAATAGGTTAAATTTTCTTTTGAGTCGTTATTGAATATATCTACTTTGTATTCAGATAATCTTGATATTCAACCGGCAAGACATTAGTAAGATTTTCTTTGGTGTCTGCTTTGTGTTTAGATAATCCTGATATTCTACTGGCAGGATATCTGTAAGATTTTCTTCGATGTCTGCTTTTGGTTTTTGTTTGCTTTTGAGTCAAGTGGATGGATAATTTTGCATTTGTATGAGAAATATTATAAATATTTGATTTGTTAATATGAATTGGATCATGCTTCTTAATAATATATATGCTAATTATTTTTCTTATTATGATAAAGCATGATCAATTATTGAATCTGAATTTTTTATATGAACCAATATATATTTTAAATTGGCTTCTGAATTGATAGCTCCTCATTTGATTGATGTCATGAGTTGAGCATTGAGAAATAACTATGTTTGTTTAATTATGATTATGAACCTATGGTATGCCAGTCAAAATACCCATGCTAACAGAGTAGTGTTAGTCTTTGTGCACATTGTATCTGAACCCTAATTAGTCGGGGTAATCACCAACCTGTGTGGACGGATCATCACACAATACGGAGCCTCATGCTCATTGCATTCTGATTTTCTAACGAGCTTTACCTTATGATATTGTTGTTATGGCCTATTTGAGAAATCTTACTATAAGAACCTAAAGCCAATTGTATATATATTTCTCATTGTTGTATTACTTCATTTGTGTATATTGAACATTATCTATTATGAAATTAGTTTGTTGTTAATGTTGCGTTGAACTTTATTTGAGTTATTTAATAGATAAGTTTGTATGTAAGTTTAGATTCGCATAGGCATGGAATCTTGAAGGGAAACCTTGCCTATATGTCGGTGATAGAATCGAAAATTGGGTCGTGACATCTTTAATTTCATTTTTTTTCATTTTTGTTTATCTCAATCCTATCTCATAGTTTGTTTAATCTAGATTTGCATGGGACTCTCATGTTGTCATGGAAAAAATCGACATTGGGTTTAGAAAAAAAATTGATTTTTTTTATTTAAAATAATTAAAACTTCAAGGACAAAATTAAATCTTTCTATCAAGCACTCCTTTTAACAAGAAAAAAATAAGAAACGTTGTTGGCATGTGCAAAGCACGTGCTAAAGCATGGGAGAGGTCCTCACATTAAGGTAGCATGTGCGGCAACCGTAAGTGTTTGATTCAACCCTTTTATGTTTTTCAAAGTGTCACATCACATCCTATCTCCATGTGTTGTGTATTTCGATGGATGAGCTATGATGAGGCTCTGACAAACCTTTTTTCTTTTTTTTTCTCTCTCCTCATCTTGATTTTCATACTTACCACACTTCAAAAAACAAATTGGACTACCAAATTATTTTTGTATCAAATTTTATTCTTATTATTTTGATTGTTATTTTTATCAACTATTTTTTTATCAATTACATCATTCAATATTATATTTATTGGAAATTGAGCTTTTTTTTTAATTTTCATTTTATGAGGCAATCCTGGTCTTCTACCCTGACTTACAGGTTTGTCTAGATGACTTGAGTTTACTCGAGGTTTTTTATTTTTTAAATTCATCATCCAATATTAAGTTGGTTGGGAGTTAAGCTTCGTTAAAAAAAATTATTTTCCATCTATGAGGATATCACGGTTTGATGACTCGGAATACATGTTTAAATAGTTCACTAAGTTGACTTGGATATTTTTTTCAAGTCCTTTTTCTAGATTAAGTTATTTCTCAATTTTATTTTTTGGTATAAAGTTGATTTGAAATTGAAATTTATAATTTTTTTAAATTTTTTTTATAAAATTATTTTAATCTCATGACTCGAGATGCAGATTTAGCATATTAGTCTATATTCTCTCAAGTATTTGTTTGTCATTTTTTAAAATAGACTTATTTTTTTAATCTTATCCTCCTACAATAAGTTGATTAGGAATTGGGTTTCATAAATTCTTTCATATTAATTTGTGTAGGGTTAGCCTATTCTCATAACTCATGTCATGGATTCAAAGAGAAAACCTAGATTAAGCCTATTCTCATAACTCATGTTATAGATTCAAAAAGAAAACCTAGATTGGCTCTTGTTTTTTTTATCATTTTCTTTAAATGGATTTTTTTTTTATTGTCATCCTCAAACATTAGAGTGGTTGAAAATTGACCTTAGTAAAAAATAATAATTTTCTTTTTATGAATTAGAATACGAGTTCAGCATATTAGCATGCGTTGCCTCTAGTATTTTTTTAGTCATTTTTAAAATATATTTTTTCCAATCTCGTTCTCTAACACTAAGTTAGTTGAGAATTAATCTTTTTATTTTCTTTTAGTTTGCTTTCTTTAAGGTTAGTTAATTTTCATGCTCTGTGTCGCGGGTTCAAAGGGATAGCCTAGAATGACCCATGTCTTTTTATATCTTTTTTTTAATTGAATGTTTTTTTTTTTTTTTCATCTTCAAATATTTGGTTTGTTAAGAATTGGCCTTTGTAATTTTTTTTAATTTTATTTCTATAGGGTTTTTTTATTCTTACTACATGTGACGTGGATTCAGTCGGTTTACTCAAGTTGACTCGAGCCTTCTTTTTTATCCTTTTTTATAATAAAAAATTCTTAGTCTTTTCCACCAACATTAATTGTTTGCGAATTGGGTTTTATGATATTTTTTATCTATTTCATATAAAGTTATCCCGATCTTATAACTTGAGTAGTCAATTTTACTATTTAATCAAGGTTGACCCGAATCAATCCAATATATTATTTTCTTAATATTTTAAAGAAAAAATATTTTATCCAATATATCACTATCTTAATATACTGTGAATTTCATATGTCTACATGAGGTTTATTGGTGATTGAAATTTGTAATTTTTTACAATTTTTTCTCTATAATATTACCTTGGACGCATGACCCAGACATGGGTTTAGTAGATTAGCTCATAATGTCTCGTGTTTTTTTAGTTATTTTTTAAATAGAACTTTTTTTAGTTTTATATTCCAACTTCGAGTTGGTTAAGAATTGGATTTTGTAATTTCTTTTAGTTTGCTTTCGTCCTAGTAGCTTATTCTCATGAATTAAGTTATAAGTTTAGAAGGATAATTTAAATTGACTTGAGTTTTTTTAAAAAAAAATTGAATTTCTTTTTTCATTTTCATCTCCAATATTGGGTTAGTTGAAAATTGATCTTTGTAATTTTATTTTATTTTATTTTTTTCTATGAATTTATTCAATTCTCATCACTCATGACATGGATTCAACCAATTTACTTAGATTGACTCAAATTATTTTTTTAATTAATTTTTTTAATTTGTTCTCAAACATTTATTGTTTGAAAGTTAATTTTCATGATTTATTTTTTAATTTGCTTCATGTAAAATTATCACGGTTTTTTAACTTCAATCATAAATTTTAATATTTAACTAAAATTAACTTGAATTAATTTAATATGTTATTTTATATATATAATTAACCTGAATCATTTTATATGTGTGTGTAATAACAGTGAAATTTTGATTATAAATAAAAAGTTATAACCATAATTTTACTGTTATATATATATATATGTGTGTGTGTGTGTATAATTATTATATGTATATAATTAGCCCGAATCAATGTTATTTTTTATATATATCATTCATTGTATCAATGTCTTAGTGTTTAAAGAGTACTTTATAACCAAAATTTTACTGTTATATATATATATAAAAAAAAAAAAAATTAGCCCGAATCAATGTGATTTTTTATATATATCATTCATTGTATCAATGTCTTAGTGTTTAAAGAGTACATCAAGTCCTAGGAATGCGCCAAGTGCCGAGAAGAAAGAACTGGAACGCTAAGGTCCTAGGAATTGTGCCGATTTCCTTGGAGACATGAATCTGTGGAAACTACCTTTAGTGGAGTTTATTGTAACTTAGTCCTTGTTGTTTAATATAAATAATTAATAAATCCTCATAGTCTTAAAAAATATTATTTAATCCCTACATTTTAAATTTACTTGTACGTTAGTCCTTTTGTAAATTTCATATTCATTTTATTTTTCTTTCTTGAAAAAAAAAATACAGTAGAAAACGGGAAGATTAGACTATAAAAAAAAAGGGGTATTTTTAGAGCAAAGAAATAGTACTAGTTAAGGAACCATTTAATTATTCTTGATACTACTTGGACTAATTAATTATTTGTATAAACTATAAGAACTAAGTTATAATAACTCTTTTTACTGAATATAAACTTATCCTCTTTTTGTGTTTTTTTTTGGTCTATGTGTGTGTCCAGATGGGTATGCTTTTCTACTAAGAATGAAAGTGTTTATCCAAATTATATTGAGAATAGTTAATAAGAGAATCGCTATAAGAAAAAAAGAAAAAAATATTTCAAAATTAAGGGAGATTACTAGTTTCTATTAATATATTTGCTCAATTACTTGAAGTCATAAAGATTAATTAGTTTTAAACAAGTGTTATGTTTGTGATGGAATAGTATAAAAGGAAGATATATATTCCATTGTAATTCTTTTAATAATAAAGAACTCCCTCTCTTTCAGATGGCTAATGCAAAGAACACCGTTCGTGGGGTTAATTTTTAAAGAAGAGAATTTGTTGTGTTGAAAAACTTAAAGAATGATGAAATTAACTGGTACAGCCATTCTATTTTGTGCTTGTACAGTTGCCAAATGACATTACTTATCTAAATCTATAATCCATTGAAAACACACGGTGCCTGCCGCCTGTTTGCAGCTGCTTCCCTGACTTGCAAGCACCAGCTCTCTTGCTTTGGTTGTGTATTTTCTCGACATTAATGCAGTCACCTCTTTTCTCTCCAAAAAGGAAAACGAATGTTCAAACTGTGGCCCAGACGGAAAAGGAAACCTGAAGCATTTGTTGCTCAGCAAGGAATTTACTACTTAGTGCTGATTGTAATTAGTAACTACTTTAGAATGAAACCGGGACTGATGAGTGAATGAAACCGCGGCTGGTGAGTTTCGTTTTACTTGAAGATATAAGCGAACGTTTCAAAACTTTATGACTGTAGTTCAAACCACCTGGCAACAACAGGATCAATCCTTTCACTTCCAAGGTGACCAAAAAGTACTCGTTTAACTCTTTTGGATCTATTTTTGTTTGAGTCATTCTTCAACACTTAAAAAAAGTTTGGTTTTCATGGAAGTTACAGTAGACCCTGCTTGTACTTTGGGCTAGCTACAAGAAACTTAGATATTTTCGATATATATGTAGAAATGTTCCCTCTTCCCAGACATAATTAAACCTCAGAAACAGTTGGAAAGTAGCTGACCAGGCAATAAGCCTTTGAATTTTCTCCCAGGTATACATGAATGTCATGTGTGAACTCATTCAAAGGCGGTACGTAAAGACAACTGGAAACGACAACCACTTGCATGTCGAATGATGATGAGAATCTTGGTGGATTATGGAAGCAGGTGAAGATTGACATGTTATATAATTGGTGTAGAAGGCCCAAGTTGTCTCTTTATACGGATCTCTTCTTTCGGCATCCTCTTCTGTGTCTTTTCTGACGCGTGCGCAACCAATTGCAGTGCCAACACATAATCGGCAAATGCCTTTGAAAGATGCACATCCCTAAACTGCAATGCCATATGCCACAGTGACTTGGCAGTGACTTAAGGTTTGACATGGTTCCAATTCTTGTATCTCAAGAGATTCTAAATATTTTTATAATCAACTTATTTATGCAAATAAAAGGACTCTAGAAGGGTATTTCTTACAAGAAAGTTGATCATGATTGCCACACCTTGCAAACGGGACAAATGGAAATAACTGAAAAATCTATTCTAATTGATATTTGATTATAGCTAATAACATTTCATAAGATAATGTCGTTATCAAAGAATTCTAAATGAA
Organism: Populus euphratica; assembly: GCF_000495115.2. NCBI lineage: Eukaryota > Viridiplantae > Streptophyta > Magnoliopsida > Malpighiales > Salicaceae > Populus > Populus euphratica. The sequence continues at coordinate 290,692 of NW_011500148.1, read as the reverse complement.
ATTTTGAGAATGAAAAATGATTCTAATTCAACTTTTAATAATAATAAGAGATGGACCATGGTCTTTGATTGAGGGTGGTATGGAATCTCTTCTGCTTTTTGTCTGCTATCAAAACTTCACCTTCCCTCCGCATATATTATTAGCTTCCCTCCATCCAAACATGGAAGAGGAGGATCAGAGAACTTCAAAAATGTCAAACTTTGTTCAGGAATTCGAAGACGACGAACAGTTCCAAAGTGCCGGTGACTCACAGCACTCTATCGGCAGTCCTAATCCTACTGAAAACGGTGGCTCAACTCCTACCACCTCAACGACCTCAAAAAAGAAAAGGAATCTTCCGGGAAATCCAGGCAAGAAAAATCTCTTTATTTTGTTACCTAAATGCCATGGATACGTTCAAGACAACAACATATTTATACCAAAATGTTTAACAGGTTTTAAGGAAAACATACACGATAATCAACACAAGAACCTGACTAGAGATAATCTTGTTAACAATGTTGAGGTGCACTCTTTTGGTAAATTTTAGTGACATTTTAGTTTATAAAAAAACAAGTCCAATATTGACAGATTTCAGAAGATGAACTGTTTGGTGCAGTGTAAAAGTGGAATCCTTGAGATTTTGACACTAAGAGTGAAGGTTTGAGTCTTGAGAGGAACTACCCCCTGCAAAAATATTGCAGCCCATAAAAATTACCTCTCGAAACTTTTTTAATACAGGTTTCAAGTAAAAGTCATGGCATGCAATTTTTTTCTAATGACATGATTCTCATAAGTCTTAGCAATTCAATCATGTTTGCTTATCGTCATGGGTACTTTTCTGGGCAGCCGTCCTATATATATTAACACAGTTTCACCTTTTCCATTTCTGTCAAGAGTTCGGTATTTTACAAGCAATCTTATCTAGTTCGGTTCATATGATTTCAATTTAACCTGTTTCTAACTTTCTAGTGCCAGGTTATTTTGTTAATTTCTGAAGCAATTGTTGAAAAAAATCATGTATATCTTTAATCCCATGTCGATTTAAGTAGTCTTCCCTTCAAATTTATTTACATATCCAAAATGGGGAAAAGGATAAAGGGGCAAGTTGAACTTGCTGATCCTTCCATTCATTTAGTTGTAACAATACAGAGTCGGTAGCCTCATAAAAAGAAAGGTCTTAATTTCAATGAAATTATCACTAGGTCAAAGTTTCTATTTATCCTGTAAAGATTCGTTCAGAGGACTTCCAAGCACATACTCGCAGAACTGCATCTGAGGAATTATTTACTTTGAGTCACTGAAGCTATCCAATTGCCAAACTAAATTGTTGTTCTTGTCAATGCAACTTTACAGACCCGGATGCAGAGGTTGTAGCATTATCACCAAGGACTTTAATGGCAACGAATAGGTACATTTGCGAGGTGTGTCATAAAGGATTCCAGAGAGACCAGAATCTCCAGCTTCACAGGAGAGGACACAACTTGCCTTGGAAACTCAAGCAAAGGCAGAACACACAGGCTAAGAAGAGGGTATATGTTTGTCCTGAGCCAACTTGTGTCCATAACGATCCAAGTCGGGCTCTTGGTGACCTCACTGGCATAAAGAAGCACTTTTGCAGAAAGCATGGAGAGAAGAAATGGAAGTGTGACAAATGCTCGAAACGGTATGCTGTTCAATCAGACTGGAAGGCACACGCCAAGATATGTGGAACTCGAGAGTATCGTTGTGATTGCGGTACAATTTTCTCAAGGTGAAATTTAACGATATTATGTGAATTATAATTTTTTCAGCCGTAGAAAGATCAAATTCTGACTCAAGTTAATGTTCGAGTTTTAGTTCCTACTTGCAACAGTAAAAAAAAAATAGTATGTACAATGATGAGATGCAGAAAATACAGATGATGGAAGATTATAAGAAAAAATGTAGCTACACTTTCATCAATGTTTTGTGCAGGAAGGACAGCTTTGTCACGCATAGAGCCTTTTGTGATGCATTGGCAGAGGAGAACTACAAAGTGAACCAGAATCTCGCTGCCACGGGAGGAATGTTACAAGAGCAAGAGCCTTTCAGTTCATCAATGCCAAGCTCGGACGCCTGCACAAACAAAAGCGCAGCAATGAATCTCACGATTTCTGCCGTGAACTCTGACAGTGCATTGAGACCGTTATCTTTGAACTCATCAGGGATGGTGATGTCGAGTAATTTAAATCCAAGAACTTCACTGCCTCTGGCTTGTTTTAGCTCTTTGGACGGATCAAACACTTCTCCTTTGGCAGTTGGCTCTAGTTATACGTCAGCAACAGCTCTCTTACAAAAGGCTGCAGTGATGGGTGCAAAAATCAGCGACAACTCAATCGCCCCAATACTCTTTAAAGGATTTAATGGATACTCTACAACCAGCATGAACTCATCTGGGTCAGTCCCAGAGGGTTCTTCAATAGATGGTAGCAACAAAGGACCACATGCTGCAAATATGAACGGTATATATTTGGGAGATACAGGGATGTTTGACAAGAACTTAGATCCAGGTTATCCAAGAAATTCAGTTTGTCAAACTGGGTTTTTTGAATCTCCTCTCCTTATGGACATAGAAAATGGAAATGCAGCTCATGCACTGGTCGGTGAAGGATACATGGGAGGCAGTGAAAAAATGACAGTTGATTTCCTAGGAGTGGAACCACCAACTGGTCATTCAGCTGTGGGGAGGAAGCGAAATTATGAAGGCAACATAATGGGGTTAGGATACCCAAACGCACAGCAAAACTTGCACAACTTGCATTCAGATTGGTAAACTAGTGAAGAATTCCACTCGCACAGGCAGACCGGCTGCTTCCATAATTGTACTTTCTTTCCCAGAGAGTATTAAAAAAAAAATCTGCTTTTAGCATTTGGTTAACATAAGCTCCAAGAATTTCAATAGATTTTTCAGTTAAGGGAAGGTACACAAGGCACTTCCATGCCCCGCACTCATGTTTAATGCTGAACTTACAAGTTTTGAATGCCTAACCTATCTTGTGTTAACTAAAATCTCTCTGGACCCATCCTCTCCTGCAGATCATCATGTCCTTTGACTAGCAGGGAAGAGCGTAAACAAATTCAAAGATTTTCAAAAGCTTAAATATGATTATTATTATTATTAGGCTCCTGATCTCTATAAGCTACAAGGCATTGAGATCTTTGAATTGTTGAATTGAGTCATACTTTTTCACGGTTTATTTATTGGTGACAATCTTGATGAATCCATGCAGTAGCAACCGCCAAACCCTTATTCCGATCCAGTAACAAATCTTAGTCATATTCTTCATAGTAAAGATGGTGCTTGGATCAGGCTGGCAGAGCGTATCAGTGCTAACGAAGCACCAAACATGCAACCCGCAAGCAAGGAGTCCACTGAAAGTCTGGATAAGGTAAAGGTTGGAGATCAAGAATCATGTTTGACATGGACAGTTTACTTAGACGAGATTTCAGTAGGGTCTGTTGCCACACGCTTGCCATGTTCGCATGTCTACCATCAGAATTGCATCGTTCTGTGGCTGGTCAATGGTAACATCTATCGTCTCTGTCGGCACAAGATGCCTTCTTAAAAATAATTGTATTGTTTGGATTTAGGGCATTCGACCTGAAATCTGTACCGTATGCCTATCGTTTTTTTTTTTAATGACACAATGCTGTCATTTATTTGGAAACGAGGGTGATTTTAAGATGAATGTTTCTTTTTTCTCTTTTTCATAAAACAATTGAAATTAAAACTACACGATAGCTCTCCCTTTCTTAAATCTGAGAGAACAAGAAAAGGTTTTCTGGTAGTGACTCTGGAGATTTCTCAATATCAAATTCGCAAACTAGTTTCTCTCGATGATCCCGATGGTGTATGAGTCAAGATATCACGTGAACTGAGGTGGGAAACTTGGACCCTCATAGAGACACTGGAGTCTTATACAAATATTGTCGACCAGCAATTCTCAGCAGTTTTCAGATTAGTTCACTGATTAACCAATTATTTTCAGTTTTTCCCTGGAAACAAACACATTGCAGTTTAGCAAAGCATTTCCCTGGCACAAAAATGTAAGAAGGAATTGAGAAAAAAATAATAAATTTTAAGTTACACCACCTTCTGAAAACAGGTAGTGGTTCCCCCATTCCAATAATGTATCCCTTATAATCTACCAGTAATGACTGAAATAGAGCTCATGTAAGAGGCCAACGGTTCTGTCTAACATTACGAATCAATTGACAAGTATTAACACTCAACAAATTTCCAGACAAATGAACACGTAATAGCACAACAACAGTCACAAACTATCAAAGCAGATAAATTTACAGCATGTACCATTTCATACCTAAACAAACAAGAGCATTCTCTCCTTCCACACGTGAAGCATCTAACATCCTTTTGTTGGGCAATTTGAGTTGAATGCCATATCAGGGATCAGTTTCAATCAGCCCCGTTAGAGATGTCATATTGACTCGGATCAGAAAACTTTCCACTCACTATAACATGCTTCTTGAAACAAACTTCAATGATCACGAGAAATTTTCTGCCCATCTGCCAAACCAGGTTCCATTCCAAACTCAGCAGCCAACACCTGTATATCTGGTGTTATCTCCCAGTTGGCCTTATGATCCCAATTTGCGTGTCTTGGCTGGGTTCCACACCTCTCCAATCCACCAATACTGTCAATCTGACTTTGTAAATCTTCAAAATCCTCATCAGCTACAGCTTGTCGTTTTCCCACTTCTATGTCAAAGCTCCTTTTGGGCACCTCTGGGCTCAAGACATGGCTCAACGGCATTGAAGCGGCATAGCCAGAAGATGAATCAACCAGGACCTTTGCACGGAACTTGTTCTTCGATTTTGGAATTTTTGTGAAGAAAACCTCCAGAACATTACGAACACAACCAAGGTTGTAAGGATTCATCTTTCCATCATACCTATACCTGAAGTTTTCATATGTTGTCTGCACAAAAATAAAATAACTTGCAGGTTGAGTAATGAGGAAAAGCATTTGGAACAACAGAGAAAATGTGGGTGAAGAGAAAATTGCAACCTGATTGGTGCATATCAAGTAAAGATGAAATGCAGTGAGGCCTCCAACAAACCAGGCACATATAAATGTGTACAATACCAGGATTCCAGAAACAGGAGACTTCAGAAAGGCCCTCCATATATCACAATGATCTGTATCCATTATCTTCCTGATGTTGACCCAGCAGAATGCAAGAACATAGAGGCATAGAATAGTTGTGGAAGACACAAACATGAAAAAGAATCTGTAATTCCTCTGTCAACATAACACTCTACCCAGTTAGGCCTATGAAGGTCAGACAGCATTTTACAACAAAAACCCAATGAAGTAAAATCAGTAGGATCTTAAGAGATCAGATCTATCTATTTTTTGCCTACTGGAAGATCAGGATATCATTAGTTTTCCGTGCCATTTAAAACAAAGTTTTCACAAACAATAACTGAATACATTAAAGAATCATCTTAAGTGCTATCAACATCATTACTGAGTCAATCCAGATTGCAGAATATTTCAGCTCTTTAGCCCAGGCCTTATATCTCAAGCACAAAATAAAACAAATTACAGAACAAAAAAAAAATGACACAAGTCTCAGATTACTTATCAAGTATTGAAATTTGAAACATAAAAGTTCATGCCAGATGATCTAGGTTCAAACTACTAACATGAATATGATCATTTAACGGGTTGCTGATTTGACATATCATTCCTAACTAAATCACCCCCCCAACCTCCTCTCCAAATAATTCAGTTTCCAAATTCTAATGAAATCTTACACAATGGCCAGCTCCAAGCATATCTACTGTGTATAGAAAAAGAAAGAAAGAAAATCATGCATTCTTTACTAGCTCAATCTTTTTGCTTTTTTTGTTCCAGTCCATTTTAGCATTAAAAACATCCAAAGAAAGCCAGGGGATGCAGTATCTGTCACACACAGTAAGCACATAACTATAAATGCACTTACCATGAACTACCACAGTCACATGCCTAATCACAGTATATTCAGTTGTCATTGGGTATATACTACAAAAGCATTTCAAAACATTTTATCTGATATATGTGGTGGAGGATGCACTAATAGATGAGGGAGTTGAAGGCCATCATATTGGCCCTAGGCAAGCCAAAAGGTTTAAAGAAGCAATACATCCAACCAAAATGTGAAAGTACAAAAAAAAATAAGAAAAGATAAGAACCAAATCCATAATTAAATCAAAATATGCATGATAGAACACTGTCAAACTGGACGATACCTTGCCAATACATTGCCCCACCCATGGGCAATGATGATCAAAACGCTCTACGCAATTGTTGCATATAGAGCAATGAGAGCATCGTGGTGAGCGGTATAGCATGCATGTTTGGCAGTATTTGACCTTAACTACCATCCCATTCACCGTAACATCTTTTGTGGGAGGTAAACTTGGGCCAGAAACCTGACTTCCTGGCCAATCAGCAGATATACTTGAGCCTTCATCTTCTGGAGGGTGGAGATTACGAGGAATAATACCTGGATCTCTTGCAGAAGTGAGGAAGAGAAGAATAATAACCTGAACAGGTTGACAACCCAATGACAAAAGCCAAATTGCCAAGTAAATTCACTGGAATATGGAAGAACTTGTACATTATAAGGTCAGTCAGCAATGATGTTAGCACTGTTTTAGCTCAAAAAATGCTCAGAGCAAGAGCAAAAATAGAAGTACGAGATATCATACGATTTCATGTTTGATTGATGACCATTATCCTGCCATGTCAAAACTCAAGGGAAGGAAAAGCAAGACAACTTTCTCTCAACCTTTGAATCAAAGTAACTTGATTCCTTTTTGTCTAATGTCAAAGTTCAGACCTTTACAGGCTGTATATCAGTCTCCAAGAAATGAGAAACATAAATCAACTAGAAATTGCACAGCCATTTAGCCAAGTTGAGAAGGCGTCAATTTTACAATACGGTTCCAAACTCCTTTTCCACCGTTTTCTCAGAACTCAAGTCTCAAAAGATTTTGGCTGTGGGGCCAGTGTGGCTATAAACAAATTTAACTATAAATACTTTCAGGAAATCAATTTGGATGAAGCTCCACAGCTCCTTTCATTTTATGTTTTACATCAATCTGCTTCATTTTACCATCTTTCAGGATAGATTTGGTGATACAGGGACCTGTTATGAGATTTACAATGATCTCTTCTTTTTTTATTTATCTATTTATTGGTATATTTAGGTTCATTTTGGTGAAAGAAAAAACTTTGTCAATGCTGGGAAGTGATGGTAATATATTATGAAACAGCTCTAATTGAAGATCAGTAAAAGAGGAATGACTCACGTATGCTGTCAAGATGGCACATATAACTACAATATAATCACCTAGCTGGTGTTGGAAGTCTTCAATGAGCCTTTGAGAAACAAAAGCGGAAAATAAGACTACTGGAATCATGATTAGAAGGATTGTAAGGAATAGCGACCTGACATCTGGACCAAAAACTAGTCTACCCCCAAGGCAGAATATCTGCAGAAGAATTAGAGGATCGAGTCAGTTGTAGGTTTGCTTATTTCATGATCTATGCATTTCACATGCTTTGTAGCCGTAAACGGTAAACATGAAGCAGCACACTTGATAGCTATAACTAGACATGAATTCAATGAAACACCACCCTGCTCGACACAAAAGAAATAAAATAAAATGAAGGATCCATACTTAGACTGAAAGATTCAACCAACAAACATGTTGAAAAAATCACATGAAATAGAACATGTTATGTACAAACTACAAATGTTACAAATGCAATAATCATTCTAGTAATTTTGTTGTTCTAAGCAACCACAGAACGAAAAATCAACAGATGCTGCAGAAAACTGATTTTTCTGCAAGATCATCACCAATTATATGTTAACAAAAACTTCTTTTTGGAAGCACAGTATGGACAAAGAACAAACATAACACTTGTAATAACTAAAGCAGTGATTTTTACTCGGATAGTTGGATGCTCGGTCTTGACTATGAAGTTGCTTATAAACATTAGTGCAGCTTACATGCCTAATGACTTCCAACATTGTAGCATTGATGTTTCCATGAAGTTATTAGTTCAAAAGGAAGTATAATTAGTAATGCAAAATACTTATTATGAAAAATTTAATTACTAAGATGGATTTAAATTTTTTGGTGAAAAGATTACATAAAGATTCATTAGGCTGCAGAAACACTAGCAATTGGAAAGGGGGGGGGGGAGATAGAATTTTGAGAAAAAAATTACTTGGGGGGCAAATCATTCTCACTGATTTTGTAGGTTAAAAGGTTGTAAATTGGTTTGAAAGCTAAGAAACGAAGCGGGGTAAGAGCCAAAAAGGCAAAAAAATAGCGGACAACATTAAACATGATAATAACAAACACGTAAAGACAGGGAGAGAAAATACAAGTGAAAGGGAAAGGGAAAACAAGTTGAAAAGAAGGTATTACATTGTTGCCTTTCCAAGCTTGATAGACTCGAAGATTACGAGCTCTATTATCGTTATGGCTACCCATAATTCGGCGATTAGAATCGGAAAGTTGATGCGTAGGCATTGGAGTTGACGTGTTGTACATTTTTTCTCCTCCACTTCCTCCTCGCATTCTCTCACCAACCCCCATCAAAAGATATCCCTTTCACTCACTCTCAGATCTCCCCATTTACAATGAACAAGGAGATCTAGGGAATTATTATCATTTTTCAAACCTGTAGCGGAAAAAAAAGAGAAACATTAAAGACAAAAGGAGGAAGGCAAGGTAAACGGGCGGGAATGTCGGAAAGGCAATTTCTTGTTTTACCTAGAGGTAAGAGGGGATGGAGGGAGCCGAGAGAATCTCCCTACCGGAGGAGGTGAAAGAGAGGAGGGCGGAGGGAGAAGGCAAGGCAAAAACAGGGAAAGATAGCTGATGAGAGAAGAAGAAGAAGAACCTTGCTTTTGCTTTCGTGGCCATTTTTTTTCATTTTAACTAGAAAAAATAATAGACGTAGCTTTTTGAATCGGCGGATTTAATGATGGATTAATATTATTAATATATTTATCGTTATGATTTTTAAAAAAATATTTTTTATTTAAAAATTTATTAAAATACTATTTTTTTATTTTTTAAAATTTAATTTTTAATATTAATTTATCTAAATGATCTAAAAATTTAATTTTTATAATAATAATAATTAACAATAACCGAGCTCCTTTTTTCCTAAGCTTTGTTAAGTACTGATAAATTCCACAGAGCAGCTACATGCAAAATGGAATTCCAAAATAGCTGCAATCCACCTCAGCATGACCTCGGGAGAGACTTGCTGTGTTGATATTTAATATTCTATTTTATTTATATTTTATTCTCGATCAGCAATTCAGTCGCATGTATAATAAAAACGTGATAATTATTTTTCTAACGGGTTGCATGATTCTTAGTTTTATTTTTTTGGTTAGCACAGGAATAAAAAGGAAAAGAAAAAAGAAATAAAGAGGGATAATGACGTGGGCACGAGAACAGCTCTAGGAAAAGGAGTCAAAAAGTAATTACAGAACAGCGATGCAATCGCGGCTCCCAAAGTGTTCATTGGAGAATCTTTGGCTCCAAAAGTGGCACGTTCTTTTTATCTTTCGTTCCCTGTCTTGGCCCCATTCTCCCTCTTCTTTCTCTTCCATCTGCGTTTTCTTTTTCTACGGAGGGCAGCTGTCTTTTCACACAAAGCTTTATCGTATGTTCTCTTCTCCACGCGGAGCTGCCGTCGAAGTTGCACTGAGATTAGGTTTTGGATTTTCTACCTGCCGGTGCCAGAAACCATTCATAAAATGTCTGTACATTATTTTTGAATAAAAAAAACCTTGATATTTTGACTCGATAGTGACCGGACTCTGTACATTGCTTGCCCACATTGCCATAGGCTCCGTACAATAATTATCTCCTGTAATGCAAGGTATATAAATTTTTAAAAAAAAAAACATATTATATTTTCATATTAGTATTAGTATTGTATAAATAATATTTATTTTTTATTAATATTAAAAAAATAACACTCCAACTCATTCATTCAATCAACATAATAATATTCAAATATTATATATACCAACTTAATAATCTAAATAAAAAATTTATATTTTTTTATTATTTAAATATTTATATGTTTATTCTGGTTGGATTTATCTTAACAAATAAAAACAATCATTATTGTTTTTAAAATCTCAAGCTAATTCTATTATTCATTACAATCTCAAGCTAATTCTTAATTTTATAAAAAAAAAATTATATATATTAAATTTTTTATCATAAATTATCAACTTTATAAATTTAAAAAAAATAAAATATTGATATTAACATTTGATTATTAACTTAAATTTAAAAAAAATATATTGATATTAACATTTGATTATTAACTATCCAGGTACTAAAAATAAAAAATCACTCATGAGTACATTAAATTTCAAAACATCATTGCTAGCTACTAGATTTTTATTATTTTTTTGTCCCATCATGCCAACCACGCTTTTTCCAAGTGGTAGTACCAACACTTACGACAAACAATAATAAGAGGTTTCAGCCGAATGGCCTAGCTCGGGCGAGCTCGCGAGTATGGATGTGTGCTCGCCTCGCCCTCGGCCTGGTCTATGCGAGCTGGGCATCAAATTGCCTCCAACTTTCTTTCTTTGTATCTTTTTCATGTAAAATTTACATGCAATCCTCTAAAATTTATAAAAACATCCACAAATATCTACAATCCAATAAACATAGTATCGAGCCAAAACTTCTACTGAACAAAAACATGATCAATTATGTATCGTTTTCCACAGCCAGGTGAAGCTCACACTCTTCTATTTATCATTTTATGATGAATTACTTCGAGCGGCCTTAGAATTCAACGACTGAAATCTATGATAAGAATTATATGGAGTGATATATGGTTGTTGGCCAGGCTGCAAAACGAAGCCCAGGGGGGAAGAAGGAAAAGGCATTCCAATCGAACTGCAAAAGGAGGAGAAAATACTGCAACCCAGCTATAAAATTAAGCCCAATCAAGGAGGAGAGAGAATGAGAAAAAAGCAGGCCCGACCGAGGAGAGAGGAGGGGAAAAAAAGAGAGAGAGAAAACAAGGGCTAATCGAGCCCAATTCAAGAGTAAAAGAAAAGGACGTCCAAACCGAGCCCAATAACTATAATAAGTCCATCAATCCTTTTCGCTTTTCTCCTGTTTTGGGAAACTCTCAATTTTTTAAATAGTAGCGCAAGCCAAACTAGGTTAGGCTAGCTAGAGTCACTATAACCATCTGCTCTATCCAACTTAAAAAAAAATAAAAAATCTTTAAAGCCTATTAAATAGTTGCAAAAAGGCCTGGAATCATTTAAGTTTTTCTGTCTTCATAAACTAGTGAGATGTTATTTGAGGATTCTATGTTTAAAATCATATTTTTGAAATTTAGAAATGTTTTTTAAAAAAATTTAAAATAATTTTTTCATTAAATTAATATTTTAAAAAAAATTAGATTGTTTTGATGATGTGAAAAATAAAATTTAAAAAATAAAAAATTTATTATTATGATATATGTACAAGTAAAAAATACTTTTAAAAACAACCGTTATTATGATATATGTATAAGTAAAAAATACTTTTAAAAACAACCGTTATCAAAATATCAAATATACTCTAAAAATTAAAAATAATATTAATCTTGTCGAGTGTTATATCCATATTCGTAGGGAAAAAAAACAAGAAAATCATGAATTTTGGGGCATATATTGCACTATATTAGCTTTTTGGTAATGTTTCATTAAAAACCACATTGAAGAAGACCCATTTCTGATGCCTGTGTTTCAAGTTAAAACGACCCCACAACAAAATCTGGCCTCTAGATCATTTTTTGGGTACTATCAGCTACAAAGTTTTGAGTTGTGTATTTTAGATGTTTTTTTTTTACATTATAGCTACAGTGTGGTTTCATATGAATTACCGGAAATGTCTTCCTGTCATGTTACACATGTACATGTGATGCTAGAGTCTTTCAGGTGCTAATGCAGAATACATCCGCCGAGGAATTCTTGGAAACAAGTTCATCTTTTTAAAGAGGAATATATCCTTTTCCCCTTTATTCTTCAGCCATGTAAATATATCCCTTATAAAGTTGACATTTCCATACCTATCCATTCAATTACCTGGCGGCATCTTTGTGCGCGGTAACAACAGATATATAGACTCCGGTAGAAGGGTGGTGAGGTCGAAGCTTTAAGCATAATGGCTCAGTCAGATTTAACAGTTCAAGTTCTCAACCTGTCCCCCAGTGTGACTCTCGCAGAGTTGAATACCTTCTTCTCTTATTGTGGAACTGTTGAGAAGATTGAGCTTCAGAAGTAATTAAACAGTTTCATTATGATCTGCTCTTAATTTTGATTTTCTGAATATGTCTGATTTTCTTTCTTTTTAGTGGTTGCTATGATCTGATGTTTGGAGTGTTTAGCAGAGACAAAGACCAAATGCAGTCAGCTCTAGTGACTTTCACACAGCCATATGCTTTTCAGACTGCTCTTCTCCTGAGTGTAAGAATGGATTTGATCTTTATAATATGATATTCATGCTATTCATTGAAGGTAAAGAAAAGGGCTTTTTTTTTTCCTTTCTACTTCACGGTCTCTGTGAGCAAGTACTCGTCGACTTCTCCAAGCTAACTTAGGAAGCCTTGGTAAATAGATAGGTACCTCTCGCTTGATTATATATCCAAGTTACTTCATTTTAAACTCAAAGATAGCAATCATCACATAAAATACTTGATTGGTTGAATTTCGCTTTCAAATCCATTAGTTATCCATAGATTCTAATCAAATGTTGTTTTAAGGAGAAGCCCACAATTCTAACTCTTGATGAAAGATTCATCTTAAAACCTAGAGAGAAAAATTCAATTGCCAAGTATATTTTATTCAATTTATATTATTTCTGTCAAGACTAGCCCATGGGAAGTAATTCTTGATCACAATAAGAGAAGAAGGTATTCAACTCTCAATAGACTCTTTGATGTAATTTTTCGGTGAAGATCTTTCATCTGCTGCTATGTTAAACACCCTCTCAATAGACTCTTTGATGTAATTTTTAAAATTACAAAGTAGAAATCACTGTTTGCAGGATGCTCTCCTTGGTGGGCAACCAATTCGGATATTGTCTGCGCATGATATCGAGATCCCTATCACCGGTCCAGATATAAGAAAGGTGTTTTCTATCTCTCTGTGTTTTAATATAACCGATGCTCTACTCTGTTGCTCCAATATTGACATCATTATGAAATTGGAGCGCCGAATTAAGGCTCGTTAATCGCTACTAGCCAGGAAAATGTTAAGATAGCTTCCATTTTACCACGCACATATGTTCAATCGCTATATCAAGTGGGCTTGGGCACAACCTATTCTAGTAGGTCTAGTTTCAGCTGGTGTTGGGCTAGGGTCATGCTTGGTCTGACATCCTAGGCCACGACATCATCAATCGGCCTGAATCTTAGTCCGGCAATTACCTTAGTAATTTTGTACTGTTGCACATCTTCGGCACGACCTTCATCTTTCATGCTTTCTGTAATCAGTTTCAAATAGTTCAAAATTAACCATGTGGCCATGACCTGGAAAATTGAGTTTCTCTATTATTCAATTACAGAACCATGGATCGTCCAGATTTGTTCCGGCAGTGCAAGTTGCGATGCAGAAAGTGGCTTTGAAAAGCGTTGAAATGTTGAGCAAGGCCAGAGAACTAGAGGAGAATTACAAGTTGTCAGAGAAAGGAAGAACACTAGCGCTCCAAACAAGAGCAGCAGTCTATGATGCTGAGCAGGCAGCAGAAAACTATGCTTCGGCTGGTGCTGGGTGGTTGTCCGGTGCACTTGATAAGACGTCCAAACGTGTCTTGTCACTGGGAACTGTGAAGAGGAATGGTCCTAACTCCTAACTTCAAGAAGCAGAAATGAGCCTAGCTACTGTTTGCTGCCCGCATTACAGCTGCATCTGCTTAAATGCATACTGTAATTAATTACAGAAACTGATGTTTATTGCACCATAATCTCTTATTTGCAAACAATTTGGAGATTTCTAAACACAGGTTGGGTTTTCTTTTTCTTTCTTATATATAAAAATGTATTGAACAGGGCTTTCCATATTCCAACCATCAAGAGTTTACTTGTTGTCTATGTCGTGGATCATTAAAATCATGTTTGCTGATGAATTTCAAAGAAAATTAAAAATACTTAAAAAAATTTGAATATTTTAATGTACAAGCCTCAAAAACACTTTCAAACATATTTTTACAAAAACACGTACACTACATTTTAAAATTTCAACCTTTTTAGTTCTATCATTTATCATTTTGTAATTTTCGGTACAAATCATTATAAAATTTCTAGCTGTAAGTTTGATATTGGCCACGGGTGTGATTAGTATAGTGTAACTTTTATGGTTATAGTTTTAAAAAATATTATATATATATATATATATGCTTGTATGAACATTGGTAACATAAAATTTTAATATGCTTTGTCATGTTGTTTGTTTAGTATTGTATTAGTTTTTTGGTTTAAATTTGATAGAAAAAAATCCAAAGATGATAAAATTATAAAAAAATAAATTAAAAATGATCCTAAGTAAAATAAATAGCAATCAAAAAAATAAAAATCAAATTTAAAAACTTAAAAAATTATAGTGTGATGAAATTAAAATGTATTTGTAATTTGATAAATTATTTATAGATTAAAAAATAATAAAAGTGAAATTAAAATATATTTATAATTTTATAGATTATTCAAAATTAAAAAAAATAATAATCAATTGGGCATAGACCAAATATGAAGGAAAATAAATTGCAGGGCTCATCTGAATTTTTGATAGGGCAGAAGCTGAATTTGTGGTGGAGAAAAAGAATAAAAAACAAAAACAATTATCAGCCCCAAACCTGAGAAGCGTGGGACCACCACATCTTATTAGAAACATTGAGACATTCCAAATACGACAACAAGATATGATGTTTGATGGTTGTCACACATATCAGTAGGTTTTTTTAATAATACTGGTATACATCAATTACAATAATATTTATTAATAACCTTTAAATTTACAATAAACTAATATAAAATGATAAATTAATCATTATAAAAGAGATATGTTGATTTTTTTTCAAGAGCATAAAAGTAATTACACTATTTAAGAAAAAATAAATTGATTGAAACACCTATTACGAGTAATATGCATTATATTATATTATTTAATTATATAGTTAAACTACTAGTTTTTTTTCTGTATAATAATTGTTCCAACTACGTAATTCAAAGTTTTCTTATCCAGAGATAGTTCAACTCATTATACCGACGTGGACTGTCTCCTGCGCTCAGATAACTTTTCCTAATCTTTTAGCTTTTTATTTTTAATTTTAATTATGATGAGTGCTATGCTCGTGGACGGGCATCAGCAAGCCATAAATGGACATTCCATCTTTTATACTTGATGCTCAAGATCTGCCATTTGTTTGAGATTCTGGGGGTAGTGTTTTTCGGTTTTGGGCATCTAGATGAGATCGTGGAGTCACGATCATGGATATTTAATACAATTTCTCACGGGAGCTTTCTCTGTGAATTTAGTTTGAATGGCCAGATTCTGATCGATGAGGAGAAAATAATAAAGGTGGTGGTGGTTTAATTGCCTTTTTTTAGCATAAAAATTATAATATATGACACAATTGTTTTTTAGTTATTGATTGAAATATAATAGAATTCTATAAATAATTTACTCCTTTTTTTATTGATTTCTTTGGTGTATATTAACAAGGATGTGTTATACAACTTATAAATTATAATATATGTAGTTTTAAAAAATAAAAGCAAAGTTAAATAATAAGTGAATTATACAAGGATTAAAGAATTTTAAAAAAACATATAAAAAAATTTTAAATTTTTTTAACATGATTGACTAAGAGCATCTTTAATATTGCAGTCAAAATATTGTTTTTTAAAAAATAATTTTTATTTTTTTTAATTTTTTTCTTTACTAATATCAAAATAAATTTTAAAAAATAAAAATATTTTTTTAATATATTTATGAAAAAAAATTTCAAAAATCAATTACAATGATAAATACTCTCAAAAATTAAAAAATATAGATTCTTTAAAAAAAAAACCAACCTAAAATATACAATATAAAAAGTTTTAAGAACATATGAAATAACAATCCAATCACGTGTATTAGTCCAAATTAAAGTGTTGCCAATTGGCACGAACATTTTCACTAGAGAAACTCCTTGAAACAAGCAGTGTTATGCAAATCATGTGTACAGACAAAAACCAGAGAAAGAAAAAGGACAAAAAGATTGATAGAGTTGAAGACCACCCGCCCACTCCAAAGATCCACAGAACGACAGGCCATTGCGTCTGACTCCTATCTAAGCCAATCCAATAGAAATTCAAAAACAAAGTTGGCAACGACGATTCACATAAGAGAAAGAGAGAGGCGGAGGCAAACAAGCGAAAATGGAGGGGCAGCCGCATCCATACGCACCAACAGATCTCGAACTGCCTGGCTATGTTCCTAATTTCCTCACTCAATTCACCATTGTCTCTGTCTATGGACTCTCCTCCCTTCTTGTCGTTTCTCTCATCTGGATCCTCTCTGGTTTGCCCTCTTTTTACACTCTTTTTTTCAGTCTTTTTTCCAAGACTGAAAGTGGGCTTTCATTAACTATACTTTACTGGATTGTAGATTTTATAGATTCCCTTTGAAAAATCCCGCAGTTTGTAGTTTTGGTTTATTAGCAGTAGCAGTGAACATATATTTTGAAGCATGCATATTCTGTATGGCCCACTCTGATTTCAACTTTCAATCATGTACTAGATGTTTTTCAGAGTATTCTTATGGCTGCAGAACCTAAAGGATCTTCTTAGAGGGATTGGCTTTCAGTTTCTCACTTAATTATTCGATGCACAGAGTTCACTGGTCAGTTATTAATGGCTGTTGCCTTGCTGGGCTACCCATTGGCAGTAGCAAAATCTTCAATGAGAAATAAAAAATAAATTAAGGAGATGAACTTATTCCACTCTACTCTGCATTTGCTAATTGAAATTTGAGATCTTTCTTCCTATTTTTATTTATGTAGTTCAAGATCTAATTTTGTTCCGTGTTTGTACTTGGTAGACTGGAAAAGGTATTAAGGCTTGTTTACTTTGGATTTGGAACTACAATTCTTTCCCAACGGAGAATCAATGTTTTCATTTTTTCTCGCTTCCTTTCTGTTTGTCTTGGATTAGCACTTGAACTTTGTGTTTTTCTTTTCTCTCCTCAAGATGGAGCTATACAGCCTCTTCTAAAAGGACCTGCAAGTATACTACAGGCTGTCACAAATTTATGAAGCAAAATGTTACACTGACAGTGATCTTAATTGTCCTGGCATCTACTTATAATTGACAGTAATTTTGTGGATTCCGATCTATAAGGTCAAGTAACGAGAAGAAAGGTTACAGACCGTTTCTTGTTTAGATGTAATTTTTGAATCTTCATTATAGATTTCCTTCCTCTGCAAATGCAACATTTTCTCTGACCCGTGATAGTTTTTGGTTTCTAGCATGTTTTTTGGTCCATACTAAATTTTATAACAAAATTTGTTTTGCATCCTGTTCCTTTGTGATTAGCGCATTCAATAAGCGGTACTCTTTGTTTTATTAATTTAATGAACTTACTTCCAGAGAATAGAATGTTTTTTGAGTAATTAATTAATTAATTGCAATAGGCCATTTCTCCGATTTCAGGAAGGTCTCGTAAATTAGCCAAAATTGATAGATTGCTCATGTGCTGGTGGGCTTTCACTGGTCTCACACACTTGATTCTCGAGGGTTATTTTGCTTTCTCTCCAGAATTTTACAAGGACAAGACTGCTCATTATCTGGCTGAAGTTTGTAAGTACTTCTTCTTTTTCTCTTTTGTTCATATACACTTTATTTTCATCTGTGGCATTTAGCATTATTCACAACTGAGAGGCCATTTTAACTCTTTATTTTATAGAGAGAACATGGAATTCTAAAACTTTGGTAAATAATGGTACTCATTATATATTTGGCAGGGAAAGAATATAGCAAAGGTGATTCAAGATATGCAGCAAGGGATGCTGCAACAGTTACTGTTGAAGGATTGACTGCTGTTCTCGAGGGACCAGCTAGCCTCCTGGCAGTGTATGATTTCACTTGACTTGGTATCTAGAACGAGATTCATTTTTTTGTTCAAGTGTCAACAGACTTCATATCATCTTCCATTACCTTCAATCCCTTAATTCTTAAACAGTGTTTCTTGCTGACTTTTGGCAGGTATGCTATTGCTTCAGGAAAATCATACAGCTACATACTTCAGTTTTCCGTTTCTTTGGGACAGCTCTATGGAACAGCTGTGTATTTCCTAACCGCCTACTTAGAAGGTGATCACTTTGCTGCAAGTTCATATCACTATTATGTGTACTATATCGGTGCAAATGCCTCCTGGGTTTTAATACCCTCACTCGTCGCTATTCGTTGTTGGAACAAGATTTGCTCAGCAGTCCAAGTTCAGGGCCAGAAAAAGACCAAAAGTCACTGAGGTAGATACCAGGACTTGGTTGGATAAGAGTATGAGATTTTACTGTGCATTTTATTTCATGTTGTTAATTTATGCAATCAAATTTGTTATCTTGAAACCAATTAAACTATCACAATCAGCAACACAGACCTCCAAATCTCAAGCAACAATAATTGCTCCACAGAGATTTTTTGCACTGACACAACAACTACCTTCTATTCCATGCCATGCTTTGTTTGCACTGACACAACTACCTTCTATTCCATGCCATGCTTATGGATGTGAGCTTCATTTGTAGTCTGCGGCTGGTGGACGTGAAGCATTTTACTAGGGTTATCTGTTTGCTTAGCGGCATCATTTTTTAGTTTTATTTTTACAGCTTATATGGTTATCATCCAATGTCTTTAGGAGTTTGAAAGTAGAGAATGATGTGTTTCTTCGCAGAATACCAAACGCAATCGAGAAATCTTCTATTTTCAATGCTCCTAGGTACAAATCTACTGGTTCTCTTTCCCTTTTTGACAAAAAAGAGGATTGAAAGCAGGGTCTCAACTCCCAAGTGAAATGGATGCTGTAAGTGAATTCCTTGAAATGGTTTTTGGTACTGCCACTAGTGGGATTTCCCACTATTGCTAAAGCGTACTGTGCTTGATTGTTTATTGTATGGACGGGTCTTGTATTCGTACTGTGGAGTATCCTTCATTTTCCAAGGTATGCTGATAATTGCATTAATGAACACGGAAAACTTTATGGAGAAGAGCAATGTTGTTGCATCAATTATTAGTTGTCCTTTCATCGCTTGGTAAAATTTCTTGTGCCTTCTTAGGGTTCTTGAGTGGTACGTTATTCTGGGTTCGTGTCAAGTTATCTCACTTTATCGAATTGCAGCGTCTAATCCATGAGCGAAGCCTTCTGCGTGGACAGAGTGACTGCATCTTTTTCTTTCTTTCTTTTTTCTCTCTTTTGTTGGAATGGGCAGACAAGGCGACTTGACTGCTAGGATTTCACATCATGAAAGCAATTGCACCTCAAAAATAAAAAATAGAAGGCGAATTCAAAACACGCTGCCCTGAAAGTTTGAATATATTGAAACTTTTTGTTTGTCGTTGTGTTTTAAATATTTAAAAAAAATTAATTTTTTATATTTTTATATTTTAAATTAATATTTGTTTTGATATTTTTAAATTATTTTGATGTGTTGATAATAAAAATAATTTTTTAAAAAATAAAAAATATTATTTTAATATATTTTAAAATAAAAAATTATTTTAAAAAATAATGTAATCAGACTCTTAAGGATGTTGTTGCTTTTAAGGTCATCATTTGAGATGATGGGGGTATTTGTCATGATTAGGAAAAGGTAAAAGTGGTATTGATCGATAGTAAAAAAATAGAACATGAGCTCCATAGCATTAGAAACCGCATCCTTGTTATTAGGTTTTGTTATATTTTTATATTTTAAAAGTATTTTATAAAAGTTAATTTTTTAACTTTAAATTAAAAAAATTAGTCCATTCAAATTATTTTGACATGCTAGCATTAAAAATAATTTTTAAAAATATAAAAAGATATTATTTTTATATATTTTTAAATAAAAAATACTATAAAAAAAATATCAAACTCCTTAACACACTTAACATGAATGGACACTTGAAAGCTCTTTTAAGTGGGCCAGTCAAATAGCGTGTCTTATAGATAGATAATTTAGAGACTTGGTTGAAGCTTCTGCACTTGTTTTATTTTGCTTCTTGTTCCTCAAGCTAGATCTATGCCAAAAGGGAGCTTCCTTTCATGTGGTGTTGAAAGAGATCACAATAGCTCAATAGAGAAGAAAGCAGAACACACCATGGAGGGGGTCTCTCTAGAATTGAAAGTAATTTCCTGCAGAGATCTCAAAGCGTTCAATTTCTTTCACAAGCTCTCAGTCTATGTTGTTGTCTCCGTTTTTAATGATGAACCAAGGAAGAATGAGCGGCAGCGACAAAGGACAGCAGTGGACTTTCTTCGTTGTGTGTTGAAGAAGAACGAAAAGCAACGACAACGCCTGCAGTGGCAAAAGACACCTCTAAACGATGAAGCGCAGAAGAACGAACAGCAGCAACTTCTGCAGCGGCAAAAGACACCAGCGGACAGAGGAGGTAGCAATCCTGAATGGAATCATATGATGCAGTTTGATCTCAATACCACTTCACTTCCTGGTCATGGTGATCATCTCTTTTTCAAATTTGAATTGCGCTGCGAAGGTGCCATATTTGGTAACAAATCTATCGGGGAAGTTTGTGTTCCATTCAGGGATTTGATTGAGGAGTTTAACGGTAGTGTCAGGTTTGTAAGCTATCAGGTCCGAAACAGCGATGGGAAGCCTAATGGTGTCCTGAATCTTTCCTATGAGGTGAATGAGAAAGTCCAGAAGGAAGGAATTGATAGTCCAAAAGTTGATTTGCCACCTGGAATTCGTTTCTCATCACCTAAGAAAGTTCGTTATCCATCCGTAGAGGTCGATGTTAAGCCAAAGAACGCATGCTTATCCTCTTCCCTTGATGATATCAGCTTCAGTTCCCCTTCACCAGGCACCGGGTTGCCTTCTATGGAGTTATCTCATCCAGTAAAAGTATGTTACACTATGCCTCAGCCAACCTTTCCATTACAACTTCCACCATCAGTTGCTGTGGATCACGGAGTGCATCAGCATCAATATCCATCGCCACTGACACAGAATCCGGGTTCATATCGGTACACAACAAAGACGCCAGAGTATGGTTGCGGAACATGTGGGTATCCTGGAGGCTGGGCTATCAGGAATGTAACGTTTAGCTAGTTAGATTAGAAGTATTAGTGGATTTTGGTGTTGATATTTTTCACTAGCAGTTCGGTGGCTGATGTGATTTCATTTCTGTATGAAAGAACCCCCCTCTGCCTACTAGCTAGGGATTTGTGATCTAATTTTTGCTATGCTGGACATGTTTCCTAATTACTGCTCCTGCCAGTACGATCTGTTCATACATAATAAAAAGGAATGCCAGTTCTTTTCTCTCTGATTCCTTCTTTTGCAGAGGCCTGGGCATCAAGATTTTCTTCCATTTCACAAGCAGCGTTCCCAGATCGATTGCTGCCTACTTGTTATCTCTTCATCATGGCTGAAGCTTGTAATTGAACCGGGTATCTTATTTAACAAGAATATTGGGAAAATTTAAGCTCATATTTGACCACACCCCGAGGTGGACGGACAGACTATCAGATGTTCCACTGACCACCAACCGTGAAAATTTGGTGATGGAAGGTCAACTCGACTGTAATATTCTTTCTCAGGGAATTGACGAGACAATTTGCACAAAACTTGACCAATTCCAATGGAAATTGGTTGGTAGAATCTTTGACTGCAACTATTGATCATGGCGTTTAGCTAAGGATTTGTTAGACAGAACTTGTCTTCCTAAATCAATGCACAGTTGTGTCTCTGCGTGAGAACTAAGAAGACACCTCTCATTTGCCTTCCTTACTCGAACGAACGAACGAACCAGTAAGGGAGGCTCTTCTTGTTGGATTAATTAGAAGCGCCACTTTAGCGGTTCCATTCCTTTGCATTCCCGCCTTCAATTCCTTCATGCATTAATCTGCCGTTTCCTTGTCTCGGATTCTCTTAAGATTAACAGAGAGAAGCTACAATTATGATTTTTGATGATGTTTTTTAAATCTTTTTTTTATTTAATCACACAGTAGAAAGGAAAAAAATAAGAATAGAGTTATAGAGGAAAAAATGTATTTTTTTCATCAAAACTTTATTTTCTTATTGATGTAATCTTTTTATTTTGACAACAAAATGATTTTTTTATTGACATCATGGTTTATTGAATAAAAAGTAATAACAATCAGCCAAAATATTCACAAAAATCATAGTGATTTGAAAAAAAAAAGAAAAAACATGTACAATTTTAATTGAAAACTTGGTTTTTTTATTTATGTATTTGTTTTTTCTTATGAAAAACATTTTTTTAAGTAAAACTTATGACGAAAGTAAATTTTAGTAAAAATTTATAAATAATATAATTTTTACTGATTTATATGAAAAATATAAGAGCCATGAATATGAATAAAATATATATAAAAAAAATTTATAATATAAAAATACATGTCTCGCTCAATATTAATAAGCAAATTACTCTAAAAATACAGAACTATTCATGTAAAAATTGTTAATATTATCATAATTTTTTTTTAAAAAAAGTGCAAAATTAGATAATTTTTTAAATATTATATTACTAGATATTTGAGGCTCAAAATACCCTGAACTCACCGGGGCTATCCAACAAGATTTGTCTAGTTAATCAGGGGCGGAGACAAAGGGAGGCTGGCAGGGGCCCGGCCTCTACAAGGAAAAAATTTTTCCAGCTTTCTTTAAATTTATTTTTAGTGTTTTTATAAAACACTTTATAAATCACAGCATTTTGGCCCCTCTTGATTTTATATTTTGGTTCCGCCCCTGTAGTTAACCGACCACGTCCTAGCCCAGTCTTCAAAAGCTTAATCGCCACCAATTAATCATTGACCACTGTTCTAATTCTGATGGAAGGTTTGTCACTGACAGGCTTGTAGATTTAAATATTCCAGATAGATGGCTTTTGTTATGCTGTTGTCCGGTCTAATTTATTTATATATATATATAAAAGAAAAGGTCGAAAATACATCACCGCCGTCTCTTACCTCCAAAAGCTTTATATGTATTTGGCTTGGGTGGCATTATTGTCCCATCATCCACGCCGACAAAAAGAGCTTCTGATAGCGTGCTAATCTAGCTAGCCACACATGAGTATTGAAGTTCCGATAACAGCCTCCTCCTCCGCGCCCTCCTCCTCACACAAAATCATAATTGATGGCTAAAAAGCTTTCTACTTTACACTTTCGGTCGCCAAACCCTCTACTTCAAATTGAATCATCATTTCCAATCAAAGGTAGATACGAAAGGTCCAATGAGAGTAAGAATTTTCAGGGACATTTTATTTCTAAACAGGAGAGTTGGTTTTTTAACCTTTTCACTTAGTTACTTGCTTGTTTTATATACATTTTTTTTTTGCCTTTAATTGAAAAGTAAAGGGACCATATGTGACTTTTAGCACGATGTAAGACACTATGGCTCCGTTTGAGAAAACCATGGCTTTTAGTTGTAATTGTAGCTTCTAAAAAAAACACGTGAGAATAATAGTGATATTAGTTTTTAGAGTATTAACGGAATACTAAAAGCTATTAAATATTTTGTTATTAAATTTCTATTTTATACGTAATTTAAAAAAAAAATATCACGGTACATGAACTAATTAATTTAAAAAAAATTAAAATATCACGGTACATGAACTAATTAATTATGTGATAAGAATGATTGTATATAAGTGTCTTAAATGGGTGAAAGTAGATTAAAGGATTTTTTGAGTTATTTCATTCATTTGTTGTTGGTTTTTCTTAGACTTGTTTTTCTATTTATTATTTCTGTTGTGGAGCTTAAGTTTGGTTTTTATATGTAAATATTTAATAAAATTTATTTGAGTTTATTATACTTTATTTGGAAGCGCACCTGAATAAAGAAAGATTGTTGGAATCCTGGAATGTTCATTGAAATTAGTTTTCTTGTACAAAATGGGAGGAGGCAGTACAAATTATTAATCTTTAACTACAACAAGAGGCAGTACAAATTATTAATCTTTAACTACAACAAAAAATTCAAGTTGAATTCTTTTTCTAAAGACTTCAACAAGTAAGCATTATGAACTAATTTTGTTTAAGTATAGTTTCAATACTTGTTTAGTTTACATGCTAAGTTTGTTTTTTCTATATCTCTTGCAAGTTTATATATTTGTGCAGCATTCATGCTATCTAGATTTTTATAATAATTGCACGTTTATCATGTTTTTACATGTTTGCATGATTATAAACTAAACAAATATGCTATAATCATCTGATCATTTTATGATTATTAAACAAAAATAATAAGGTTTTTTGAACAGCCCCGGTTTAATTTATAATTTTTTGTGATAATTAGAATAATAGTTAAAGAGGATGTCCTAATATTTGTGGAATCAAAAATATTTCATAACATGGTTTTAAAATCCTGTCTGGTTAAAATTAATTGATTGCTTAGCTTTTTATATTTATTTTTATAAGTTCTTATCAAATTTTATTATGTTAAAATACCAATATTGTCGTGATATTTTATTTTATATACCTACTCCGAGAAGCTAGTTATATTTATATAGGTTTAGCTGGTTAATACGATTGATTCAAGTTTTTTTTAATTGATATTTTTTTTTAATTTCATCATTTAACATCTTCAATATTTGGTTGATTATGAATTAGGGTTTGTCATTTATTTTAATTTGTTTTTTATGAAGTTATATCAATCAATCTCATGACTCGAGTTAAGAGTCCTGCGAGTTAACTTGTGTAGATTTGAGTTGATTTATTGTATCTTTTTTTAATATTGAATTTTTCTTAATCTCGTCGTTTAACAATGAGTTTCTTGGAAATCAAATTTCATAATTTGTTTCAATTTATTTTATATAAGAGTTATCATGGTTTTACGACCCGAATCATGGATTTGAAGGATTAACTCAGGCTGTGTCAAGTTAATTTAACATTTTATCGTCTTAATATTGTTTTTTTTTAATATGGTATTGAATTTTTTTACAGTCAAGTTATGTTTTTATTTGCTATCAAGTTGTTTTTGACCCACCAAGTCAATGAGATCAGCTCCTACATTGTTTAAAATTTTTTGTATTATAAAATATAAATGTTTTTTTATGTTAAAAAAATTATCTGACTTATAGTATAACACAAACCAATAATCTTGTATTTACTAATATGAATGTTTAATTTTTAAAAGTATATCCAAATACATTGTGTTGTATTTAAAATTTCAATTGTATAATTTCAAGTTAATTTATCTTTAGATTTAAATTGAAATTATATGTTGAATTAATGTTTTATTTTTTTACACACGCATGTATGAATAACATAACCCTGCAATGACATGATAAAATACTTTGAAACCAAAATGTATTATTTTAATTAAAAAAAGAATATCAATTGAAATTAAATTAATAACATTGGCTAGACAAACAAGTGAAAATTCAAGAAGATGAAAATGATGTTTTTTGTACGAAGAAAAGGGTTGCGTGTTCCTTATTTCGTTTTATATGTATAATGAAGAAAATGCAAGGGTAAGTATCCAGATCCCTTTCATTTCTCTTAAAATCTAAGAATATATAGCTTAAATAGTATTCAATAAGTATCTTGAAAATATATAAAAATAGTAAAAAAGACAAGACAATATAACTCCATTTGACTGAATGAACAAAAAAGACAAGAGAGATATATAAGAGAGTGAAGCATAATTTTATCAAGTCTAGAAAATTATTTTGAATTAGCTTTATATAATAAATACTATTCATGAATAGCAAACAAGAATACAAAAACTAAAAGAATAAGACAGTGGAAGAAGAGAGCGGGACTCTCTTAGACCATGATCTAATTTAGCTGTTTTTTTGTTTTTTTTTTCCTGTATTATCTTTTTTTTTCTTTGATTTATTTTTATTTTTATTAATATGATATTTTTTAAAATTGTTAACTTGGTATTTATTTTTAAAAAGCCTAACCATTCAATGTGGAAAGCAACTCATGAATCTATCATTCGAGTTCTTATACGCTAGTCTTGCTTTTTGAATTGACATGATTGAGCCGGAAATTCCATCAAAAAAATTTTCTTTATTTATAAAAAAGCATAAACATGAACTTTCTTGTCAAATTACTTTTTTTTGGCGTCAAATTGTCACCATAGTTTGGGATTTTTGAGGGTCGTTTGTTCTTGTATTATAAAAATGATTTTGAAAAAAATTAACTTTATTATTTATTTATTTATTTTATATTAATAATTTTTATAATTTTTTCAGATTATTTTGATATAATAATATAAAAAATAATTTTTTAAAAATAAAAAATATTGTTTTAATATATTTTTAAATAAAAAATAATTTAAAAATAATTGTAATAGCGGAAGCCCAAGCTTTCCCAAATTTAAATTTAATATTTGGGCTTTAAAGTCCGAATTTCTGAAATGGACCAAAACATGCTCTAGCCTAACCCAAAATTAAGGATGAACTTGGGCTCTATAGCTAATAAAATAGTCCAGACCCATAGTGCAGCCACGTATGCCAAATTGGCGCCAATACTTCCCGCCAAAACAACGCCCCCCCGCCACTTTCTCATAAGTACAGTGTATGGGCTGAGAAAAAGAAGTTCCCCGAATTTTGCATTTCCAGAAACCCCCCTAAAAAGAGATAATGGCGTCTGGCAATTCTGGAAATCCACCCTCATCGCCGGATTCTCCAACCACATCTGCAGGATTCAACACCGATCAGCTCCCTCACAACACCAGCCAGAACTACACCGACGACGACGATGAAGCCGCCGTTGATCCCCAAATCCTCCCTGAAGAGCCTGAAGAACCCGAAGAAGAAGAAGAGGAAGGAGAGGATCTATTCAACGACAATTTTATGGAGTCAGTTTACTAACTATTGCTCTTATTGCTATGATGATTATATGCTTTTTGTGTGAATGTTTATTTATACGTGGGATGAAATGCAGTGATTATCGTAGAATGGATGAGCATGATCAGTACGAGACCGTGGGGCTGGACGAATCGTTCGAGGATGATAGGGATCCTGACCAGGTGATTCAGGATCGAAGGGCGGCTGAGTTGGAGCTCGAGGCTCGTGATGTTAAATTTTCGAATCGGAAGCTCCCTCAGCTTCTACATGACAATGGTATCTTCTTCTTCACTAATTTGTAGCTGTTATGCAAAAATAAAAATGAAAAAGAAACCCAAAAGTTGGCTTTTTTTTTAAACAAATTCAGTTTCTTTCTGGCTCTCTGTGAGTTTAAGTTAGTTGATTTTTAAAAACAAATTCAGTCTCTTCCTGGCTCTCTGTGAGTTTAAGTTAGTTGATTTTGTCATAACTAATTGAGAGGTTTATAGATTCAAATTCAACGCGATCTATGTTTTTGAAGCTGCCTGTATCATAGTTTATACCTTAATTTCATTAGATGTCATTGTGCTGCGCCTCTGTTTTTGACATTGTTGAGTCTTGTTCTTGTGGGATATTTTGTTCCTGTTATAATTCGAAGTCAAGAGATATTTTTTTTTATATAAAGTTAATATCTTCAAATAACGAATATGAGCTAATATGATTATGTGATACACATTTTATTTATACAGTAAGTACATTTTAAAATTTTAGTCGTTCACTTCTCTTAGCATGTCTAATGGGACTTGAAATCTTTTTTTGGTGAAACTCAAATTTCACTGTTTGCTCAGAAATTTGTTGAATGTATGACGTTAAGAAAGTTGTTCATGATTGGAAATTTGGTTGCAGATACGGATGATGACAGTTACAGGCCTTCAAAAAGGTCTAGAGCTGATTTCAGGCCCCCAAGAAGCTATGATGATGTTGATACTGATGATGGTTTGCAGAGCTCACCAGGTAGATCACAGAGTAGACATTCAAGGGAAGATGTGCCTATGACTGATCAAACAGAGGATTATCAAGATGAGGTGATGAACAGTAGTATTTAATCTTTTCGCTTCATTTTTGAGATAATTTTGTGCTGTTTCATGCGAAGCATTATGCTATTTTTTTCTCATTACCAAAGTGATACCTATGCAGGATGAAGATGGCGATGAAGGCGAGTTTGAGATGTACCGTGTCCAAGGAACTCTCAGGGAATGGGTTACCAGAGATGAAGTTCGTCGTTTCATTGCTAAGAAGTTTAAGGAATTCTTACTTACATATGTGAATCCAAAGAATGAAGATGGATATTTTGAATATGTTCGACTGATAAATGAAATGGTGTCAGGTGAAACATCTTCAAATGTGATCTTAGAGGCAAATTCATTTGAACACTATGATTCGTGTTGGAGGAGTTGTGACTAGGCGATCTGGTGTCTTCCCTCAGTTGCAGCAGGTAAAATATGATTGCAACAAGTGTGGAGCAATTTTGGGACCATTCTTTCAGAATTCTTATTCAGAAGTCAAGGTTGGTTCTTGCCCTGAATGCCAATCAAAAGGACCATTCACTGTTAACATTGAGCAGGTAAATATCTCATGTCTGTCCAATTTTCTCCCTTCCCTTGCTGAAATGTCTGAGAGGATGAAGAAATTATCGTTAATCTTGTATTTCAGATATTCCTTGTTGTATTAGTCTCAGTTGAGCATCTTTGTTTTCGTGTCCTAATAACCAGAAATAATGTGATCTTAAGAAATTTAACTAGTTTTCGACAAGGTTATTTTTGCAGTTGTATGGAGCAGATTCATAGACTTGAAACTCGTTGACATAGTTTTCTACGTCTTGCTGCAGACAATATACAGAAATTACCAGAAGCTTACACTCCAAGAAAGCCCTGGAATTGTGCCTGCAGGACGGCTTCCAAGATACAAGGAAGTGATACTGTTGAATGATTTGATTGACTGTGCACGCCCTGGGGAAGAAATTGTAGGATCCCTTTTTGGACTTGCTTGTTTTTGCTTGCTTGCTTTCCTGGTGGCTGCTTCCTCATTGTCTTTTTTTTTTCCACGAGATGTATTTCTCAGGAGGTCACTGGCATATATACAAATAATTTTGACTTGTCTTTGAACACAAAGAATGGATTTCCTGTCTTTTCCACTGTTATCGAAGCAAACTATGTCACAAAGAAGCAGGATCTCTTTTCTGCATACAAGCTCACTCAGGAGGACAAAGAAGAAATTGAAAAGTTGTCTAAAGACCCAAGGATAGGCGAAAGAGTGAGTTACCTTTGTTTTCTTTTGTGTGGACCATGCTTTCTGTTATATCATAAAAAACTGCTCATGATTACATTCTTGAACTGAATTTTTAGATTATCAAGTCTATTGCCCCGTCCATCTATGGACATGAGGACATAAAAACTGCATTAGCTCTGGCTATGTTTGGAGGCCAAGAGAAAAATGTTGAAGGGAAACACCGGCTGCGAGGAGACATCAACGTGCTTCTCCTAGGTGATCCTGGCACGGCAAAATCTCAATTTCTGAAGTAAGACTTATGCTTAGACAATTCTAAACGGTCTCTTTCTTGAGATGGTATAATGGCAATGGTGCATTAACCAAGGATGATTTTGTTTTCTCAGGTATGTTGAAAAGACTGGACAAAGGGCCGTGTATACTACTGGTAAAGGGGCTTCTGCTGTTGGTCTAACGGCTGCAGTGCACAAGGACCCAGTGACAAGAGAGTGGACCCTTGAAGGAGGAGCCCTTGTTCTAGCCGATAAAGGGATCTGCCTGATTGATGAGTTTGACAAGATGAATGATCAGGACAGGTATGGAAACGTTTGTTTATTTCTTGGTAATCTGAGTTCCTGTTCCTGTTGCTGTTGTGAGCAATAAAGATCTACCCATGATCAGGGTGAGCATCCATGAAGCAATGGAGCAGCAGAGTATTAGTATATCCAAGGCTGGCATTGTTACTTCTCTCCAGGCTCGGTGCTCTGTTATTGCCGCTGCAAATCCTGTTGGAGGAAGGTATTCAAGTTGATAAATTTATTTAGTTTCTAAAACTGAAAATTGGTCGAGGAAAAGCATGCAGAGTTTTTTTTTTTAATGGGATACTCATCAGGTGGGCCAAATGCGAAAACATTTGAATTTGCAACAAGTTTTTTTGTTAACTTCTTATTTCAATCAACCTGTCAGATACGACTCCTCCAAAACATTTTCACAGAATGTTGAGTTGACAGATCCCATCGTTTCTCGTTTTGACATCCTCTGTGTTGTCAAGGTAACTCTTCTGTGAACTCTGATTTTTCTTTTTTACATGTCTACTCAATCTTACCAGGAAGGAAGTTTGATTAATTGCAGGATGTGGTTGACCCCATAGCAGATGAGATGCTTGCAGAGTTTGTAGTTGATAGTCATTTCAAATCACAGGCCAAGGGTGCTAATATAGATGATAGGTCCTATGGTGAGTCTCAGGAAGATCAAGCCTCTGCCAGGCCAGTTGATCCAGAGGTGGCATGCTCAAGCTCTTACCATCGTCTTCTTTTTGCTGTTTGTTTTTCGTCATCTTTTCCTTGATTTTTAATCATAGAGAGATTCTCCATCTTGTTTTAGGTTCTTTCTCAAGATTTGCTGAAGAAGTACATTACCTATGCCAAGTTGAACATATTCCCAAGGTTTCATGATTCTGACATGGAAAAACTCACACAAGTTTATGCTGAGCTGCGGAGAGAATCGTCGGTGAGACTCATTGCTCTTGTTTCTCTCAATGATTTTTGAGTGGTAATCCTTTATTAACAATCTCTTGACAGCATGGACAAGGTGTACCTATAGCAGTGAGGCACATAGAATCAATGATACGGATGTCTGAAGCACACGCCAGAATGCACCTCAGACAGCATGTCACTGAAGAAGATGTGGACATGGCAATAAGTGTTTTGCTAAATTCATTCATTTCGACACAAAAATACGGGGTGCAGAGGGCTCTGCAAAAGGTACATAAAGAAATTGTTATTTTCTTTTATGAAACCATCCTTTTGTTCTATGTTGTCTGCACTTGACATGCCTACTAATACCCACATCAGTTTGTCCATCGTGAAAAGGAAAGAAACAGAGAGAGAGAGAGAGAGAGATGCATGAGTGCACAATACGAAGCTGCCACGTTCTTTACCCTAATTTACTTTTATTTCTTTCTCTGTTGACAGCAGTGTAATAATACTCGACATCTTGAATGCGCTACTGTTAGAAATAGTTTATAAATAGATGCATGGAAATATGTTCAAGATTCGACTGGTCAGGGGTCATTGTGGTTACTGAACTTTTAGATTTTCAAGTGATATTTTCAACTCTATTGTTACTCGATGCTTCTGACTGGATTATGCTGCACTTAGAAACCCCTGCAAATCAAAAACATATCATCAATCTTAAAGATTTTGGATATAGCTTCCGGACTGGATTTGCTCCCCTGGACTGTTGGATATCTTTCATCATTTTTGTGTTGCTCAACCTTTGCCTATAACTCAGAACCAGTTCTGTATTCTTTCACTACCGCTGCAACACGTATGTCATGATACCCTGAATATGTTGACCAGGGGAATTAGCTGATTACATAAATTTTAGTGTTTTTAGAGGTTGATTACTGAAAATAATTGATATACTAATGCAGAGTTTCAGAAAGTACATTACTTACAAGATGGATTACAATAGAATGCTTCTCAATCTTCTACAAGAGATTGTGAACAGAGCACTGCGTTTTGAAGAAATCATTTCTGGCTCGGCGTCAGGGCTTACCCACATAGATGTGAAAGTAGATGATCTGCTGAACATGGTAACGGAAACCAGTACTTTGGTTTGCCTATTTCGTCACAAAAGGGTTGTACCTCGCATTGATTATTATTGACCTCGAGTTTTGATGTATTTTTTGCAGGCTGAAGAGCGTGGGATCAGTGATCTAAGACCCTTCTTCTCGAGTACTGATTTTTCTGCTGCCAACTTCAAGTTGGATGAAGAACGACGAATGATCAGACATCTCCTTCCAAGACTCTGAACAGTATCAGAATGTGTTGCACATGATTAGATTAGGTTAATCATTTAGTTAGAATTTCAACGGTGTTTATGGTTGGTATTGGAGGAGCAACAAAAGTAATGATTATCAGAAGAATTTCTCCGGCGATATCTTTGAGGCGTAACTCTTTTTTTCGGGTGACATTCGTTATATATTTTTGTTCGAACAATTCTAAGTAGATTGGAGAACTGTACTTGTGGATTTAAATTCTAAAAGAAATTCTCGCAAGATCTAAATGCATTTTCATGCATGTGGACGCTTTTGTTTTCTGGAAGGGAATGGGTTCATTTCCGATGCCCTCTTGCATGTAGCCTCTAAAAACCTGTTTGCTTGAGGAAAAGATCCGCTTGGTTTGAGCTATTGAGTTCCTTTTTTTTTTTTTTTCAGAAAAGAACATGAATTTGACCAAAAAAAATAATCCAAGGGAAACGGATTAAAAAGTATAAAGATTACATACGTAATCTCTGAAATAGGACTAGTTAATTAGCTTCATTATATTACAGGGACTACGTTATAGTATCAAAATAGAGAACAGGAAAAGAAAGTGGGGCCCAAGTAAAATGTCTAAAAAGACCTCAAAACCTGGATGGCGTAAGTTGCCATTTTTTCTTTTTATTCCGGGGAGTCCAATACAACCAGAGAGTAAGGCCTTTCATGGTTGCAAGGTTCCATTGAAATGGAAAGAAGCTGGAATCCGATTCCTCAGCTTCTGTTGATTGCTTGCTTTGTCTTTCAGATCTGCGCTAGTTATGATGATGTGGTTGGTATCCATCTTAATTTCACTCCTTTCTTAATTTCATTGATACTCCCAGCTTATTTATTTCCATCATAAATTCAATAGCTATGGCCACTATAATATTAATAATAATCTCATACAGCTTGGTGTTCTTGACCTATGTTTTCAGATGTTTTACGAGCCATTTGATCAATCTTTTGAAGTAAAGTGGATTTTCTCTGAGAAAGATTACTATCAAGGTTTGCTTTGCTTTTCTTTTTTGCATTGTCATTTCTTATATCCATTTTTTTATTTTTCGTTGCTCTTATTTTTAGAAATCTAATGATGATTTTTTTTTAATTCATAGCACTTGACTTGCTTTCTGTTGTGGGTTTTGCTATAAAGTTTGCTTTATCAGCTTTTTCTTTCTTAGAAAGTACAGAAATTGCTTTTCTTTTGCGTCTGTGTCTGTTTGTGTTGACCTCAATTATGAACGATGTCTGAAATCAAGATACTAATCTGAGCGTGGATGACCTACTCAAGGCTTGACTGTTGGGGGGGGGGGGGGCGAGGGGCCTGTCTACTTGTGATTTTTGTCACGAAGGAAAATTCTAATGTGAAGGGAAAATATGTTTCATAGAGTTGCATTGTAATCATTCTTGTACATTGTTTCAGCTGTAAAAACTAAAGGCTGATTCTGGTACAAGAATCTGTATGGTATTAGAAAATTCTGCCTAAATATAATGATTCTGTATAAACTTGAATATGTTGCAGGTGTCATGATTTACTTTATTGCTGGTTTAGTCTTTTTGCAATTTATGGTTCTATAATGACATCCATTTTGTATCAGGTGTCTGGAAGCTCTCGAAAAGCGAGGGACACGATGATTATGGACTTCTTGTGAGTGAGAAGGCCAAAAGGTATGCCATTGTGAAAGAGCTAGACAGTGTATTTAGTCTCACTGATGGAACAGTTGTCCTACAGTTTGAGTGTGAGATTAATGTAGTTATCAAGCTAACAAATGCAACTTTATTGGTGTCGAGGGGCCTGTCTACTTGTGATTTTTGTCACGAAGGAAAATTCTAATGTGAAGGGAAAATATGTTTCATAGAGTTGCATTGTAATCATTCTTGTACATTGTTTCAGCTGTAAAAACTAAAGGCTGATTCTGGTACAAGAATCTGTATGGTATTAGAAAATTCTGCCTAAATATAATGATTCTGTATAAACTTGAATATGTTGCAGGTGTCATGATTTACTTTATTGCTGGTTTAGTCTTTTTGCAATTTATGGTTCTATAATGACATCCATTTTGTATCAGGTGTCTGGAAGCTCTCGAAAAGCGAGGGACACGATGATTATGGACTTCTTGTGAGTGAGAAGGCCAAAAGGTATGCCATTGTGAAAGAGCTAGACAGTGTATTTAGTCTCACTGATGGAACAGTTGTCCTACAGTTTGAGTGTGAGATTAATGTAGTTATCAAGCTAACAAATGCAACTTTATTGGTGTCGAGGGGCCTGTCTACTTGTGATTTTTGTCACGAAGGAAAATTCTAATGTGAAGGGAAAATATGTTTCATAGAGTTGCATTGTAATCATTCTTGTACATTGTTTCAGCTGTAAAAACTAAAGGCTGATTCTGGTACAAGAATCTGTATGGTATTAGAAAATTCTGCCTAAATATAATGATTCTGTATAAACTTGAATATGTTGCAGGTGTCATGATTTACTTTATTGCTGGTGTAGTCTTTTTGCAATTTATGGTTCTATAATGGCATCCATTTTGTATTAGGTGTCTGGAAGCTCTCGAAAAGCGAAGGACACGATGATTATGGACTTCTTGTCAGTGAGAAGGCCAAAAGGTATGCCATTGTGAAAGAGCTAGACAGCGTACTCACTGATGGAACAGTTGTCCTGCAGTTTGAGGTTCGGCTGCAAAATGGACTTGAGTGTGGTGGTGCCTACGTGAAGTACCTCCGTCCCCGGGAGGTTGGATGAAAACCCGAGGAATTCGATAATGAGTCTCCTTATTCCATAATGTTTGGACCTGAC
This sequence comes from Populus euphratica, assembly GCF_000495115.2. Classification (NCBI taxonomy): domain Eukaryota; kingdom Viridiplantae; phylum Streptophyta; class Magnoliopsida; order Malpighiales; family Salicaceae; genus Populus; species Populus euphratica. The sequence continues at coordinate 255,762 of NW_011500148.1, read as the reverse complement.
AAGTGTGGCTCCACCAACAAGGTTCACTTCATCTTCAAACTCAAGAACCCCAAGAGTGGGGAGTCTGTAGAGCACCATCTCAAGCACCCCCCTTCAGTGCCATCTGACAAATTCTCCCATGTCTATACTGTTAGGTTGGTTGCCATTAATGTGCAACAACTATTTGCTATTGTACCAACCATGTGCACTCATCCAAGATGTCAAAGGTTGGCAGCCACTATTGTTGAAGAAGAGTTGGAGTTGGCAGCCACCTTTGTTGAAGAAAAACCTTCATGAATGCCTATAAATAGAGGCATATGCAAGAGAGCAAAATGAGTGAAGAGAATTATGAAAATGTGAAGA